>NW_022748202.1:760803-767171 GCF_011630105.1 Anneissia japonica | reverse complement strand
TATATATACACCCTAGGCTTGTATATCACTTTCAAATAAATGTTTCACGTTAAACGCTTCACGTTAGGCCTACCCTGGTCATTAGTCATTATATTCAATTTGTCATATGGACAAATATGACCGAAAATCATAGTAGGTAAGTAAGTGAACATAGAACATTTTCATTTTATCATGTTCCTTAACCCCTGGGCAGTGAATGACAAACGAAAATAAAAGTACGCTGCCCAAAGGTGGGATTCGAACCTCTGACCGTACGTTGCCAACACGAATATGATCAATATTCAATTTCTACTGAAGAATAAAATTTACTGATGCAATTATTTACCAATGTAATTTCTTTAGCATACATAGGCCCTTAGTAGTAGCGATCGGAAGCCAATGGGATTGGCCGGCTATATACATGAACATATAAGGATTTATAATGTCTCCCAGGTTCCATGGCGCCCATAAGTAACATCTGCATGTTGGAGTAGTCCGTGCGGGAACCGTAAGCGGGCAAGTGTCCCGTTTTTTCATACTTCAATACAAATTCCTTTTCCAAGATTTTTTCTTTTATACACAAGGCGTGACAATTTTGATTTACAATAGCGTCCAATATTGTTCGTATGTACATCTTTGGTTAACGTCAACGTCAAAGCGATATGAATTAATTTTAATCAAATCACCAACAGTGCAACAACAGTTTGACGATTTCCGAATAGTTCTCGTGTTAATGATGCATCGACGGATTTGATAAATTTGCGATTAGGCTATCACAAACATTTCAAAGACTTCAAATCGTTAGGTGACAAGTTAATCACATTCAACATTCGAAATTGAGTGTAGTGCGATTGAGGCTGGAGCAAATGAGACTAGAAATTTCAACGATTTGCGGCAGAATTCAAAGATGTGTGGCTGTTTGTTTTAAACTGATTTGTTTCAAGATTTGATCGCTGCAAACGTTTTCTCCACCATTCTACTTCCATTTTCATACGTTCTTTATAAAGTTCAAGCACCTCTTTTTCCAACCGGAGTTTATCTCTCTGGATACTTAGCATTTCAGTTTGGATTTCCGCTACCGTTTGTCCATTTTCGTGTACCGTTTCCGTCGATCGTGGATGGTGAGGTAATCCCTCTTCCGCTTGGATTCGCTCGGGATGGTACATCGCGTAAGCAGGGTGAATTAAACCTCCAGTTGTGAAAATCGGGTACCCATCAGGCATTGTGTGACGAAAGTTTAACATAGCACTCTCGGGTGCGTTATGGGGACCAATGTCTGAGTACGGAGAGCTGGATCTGGACGATACATCGTTTGACTTGCTAAGATCTATGCTTCCGCCTCCGTTTTGAACTGCGCGCGTATGCTCGTTGTCATTATGAATACGGGGAGAAACCTCCGATGCAAATACCTCAGTGTGATTTGAAATTTCATGAATCTGTAGATTATCTGCCGGTTCTGCATCCTGTCGTTCGATCATGTGAATCTCGTGCTCTTTATTATTCGGTGTGAATTTTGTCTCTGTAATTGTGGTGGGCAAATTTTCTTTTCTCGGTGAATATCGCGCCGAATTCGTGTTGTTCCCATTGTGCAGGCGCTCCTCATTTTCATATCCATCGTCAAATTCATCACAGTCCACATCATCAAGATCATCGTCCAATTCGTCTAGCTCCTCTGGTTCGTCGATATGGTTGTTGGATGAACGGTTCAAAACATGCACCATCGTAGGAAGTCCGTGGTTATAGTTGGAGTTCGCCTGACTTTCCCCATTTACTTCTGCCGCTGCAGGGTGTATGTACGAAGACTGTTGTGCACTACGAACAGTAGGTCTACCCCGCAGTTTTATAACACGTCTGCTTATACTTGAGATAGGTCTGGGCGGTGGACCCCCTTCTACGTAAGGTCTTTTCGACTCGAGAAGTTCTCGCTTCGAAGCAGACAATAGGTTTTTCCACTTGCGTCTCACTTCCTCAGTTGTGCGTTTCACGTAAGGGTTTCTTGCATTCAAACCGTCGCATATCAGCTTCCATAACTGACGTTTTTGTTGCGACGTTGTCTCACCGCACAGTTTAGACGTCAATATCACCTTGTGTTTTTCGAATTCTCGAAGCAAGAAACTAATTTCATTCTCAGACCAGTTCGGTTTGCGTTTCTTGTTAAACTGCGGCCTTAGTGCGCGTATGTCCATCTTTGCAGAGTATCTGACAGTCTTTACCTTAACACGAATGCGACTGTCTAAAATAGCTTTGATAACGATGGTTTTGTCTGCGCTGAAACTGCTCAAAATATTGGGGATTAAGTGTATGGATTTAGAAGTAGCGTAAGCGGCTTTTGTGCCGGTTAATGTCGGTATTAGATAACAGCTGGGCCGAATCAGCCCACGGTCCGCCAGCCAATGAACGTCGCTCAGTTAATACCGCTATGACCTTTGAATACCGGTATTATCAGATTAGCTGGGTTTCGTGCTAAATTTACGCTACGGGGCACTGTTCGGGTTGCAAGGCGATCGGGAGGAGTTTAATCGCGTCGCCCCTCGACAGGTTCATAGCGAGCTTACAGCTCTGTGGCCTCATAGTTGGACAAGAATACATCCACGGCTCAATTTAAGTGCTCCCATGCATGATGAAAATCAATATGATCTTGACTTAATTAACCGCGACAGCGCGTTAACATGGCCGGCTATATTAATCAAGGTGATATATACTATACGCAGGAATATAAATAATAATGTTCTAGACAAACGTAAAACATGCATGTTTGTCTACGGCAATTCCTTAAATTTTACTTTTTTCCCCGAATGAATATGCATTATGTAACAATTACATTATATATGTGCCTTAAATTTCGGGTGAATGAACGTCTCTTATCACGCCGTGAATTTAGAATTCCTCACAGCGGTGTCTTGGCTTCGAATCGAGGTGACGCGCTTCGCAGACTATGACGACGCATTTACGAATAATTCCACTAAAAATGCTTGCTCCCCGTTTTTATGGCATTGGCTTCTCATTATGACAACAGAGGGGCGACGAAAGGTGGATAGAACTTAAAACTGCAGACGTATGAAGAAAACTCGGAAATGACGCGAAGACTTAGTTTAGGCTTCGGTTCGCAGCATTATCATTAAACATCAACATCAAGAAAAATAGACAACACGGTGATAAAGATTTATATTTTAAACCCGAATTAATACAATAAAGTAAAATATATGATACATGTATTATTATTATTATTACTATTAAATTCGGAATTTTAAAGGTTTAAAAATATAGAAAGTGTTCATTGCATACGTAAAAATTTGATGTATATATTATGTTAACTGACCTAATTTAGGGTCTAGCTTCATATGCAAATGTTATCAGTGGCATACCTAGTGCAGACTGTGCAAAGCACAGGAGCCCAGGGATAGACCTAAAAATAATAATTTAAAGTAATTTCCAACTTACTAAATATTTTTAAAAAATAAAACGGCCCGGGCCCCTCAATGATATTCGTTTTTAGAAGAATAACTATTGATGACTGTGTTGATTTTAAATCAACGGTGTATTCAAGGGTACACCAGCACCAAATTTCAAAAATTATATAAGAAATGGGGAAAAATGAAATTATATTAAAATCTGAGAGTGCCACATTTCTGGTGCTATAATCATCAATTTTCTCAGCTCAGCCCCAACCATGGTGGGACTGAGGTGGTCTTCACCTTCCACCCGTGAAAATCTCTCCCTGACCCCTCTATTTCTGAGAACTTCAGGGAATTTCCCTTTCACACCAAAGGGCGGCCCGACATTTGATCTTGCACTGGGCCTTTCGCATCTAGCTACGCCGCTGAATGTTATAATATGTAATTGAAGTGTCAGTTCTGCGTGTTGACAGTGTTTATGAGCCCTAAAGGCCCTAATGCATCATAATGCATATAAAAACGTAAACACCCGGAATTCTCCAGGCTTGTGATTGGCACGTGTTGCAGTGCGTATACAGTACATGTCACTACGCGCGACTCCGACTACTTTAAGTGAATGTGAAACATAATAATTTCATTACGTTGGCATAGCCTAGTTCTACATAATATTATACCCACCTTGAATATTATCCGATACGACATTTATATTCCTACACACTTAGTGCCCTGTCAAACAAAGTAGGCCACGTCGATGTTTATAAAAATCGCGCGGTTAATGAATCGTAAAACATATTATGAAGTAGGTCCAGGGGCGTAACGATGGGGCCGGGGGCCCTGTGTATTTCTGAAACTAGGGGCCCTTTTTGGGTCCCGGTCACAAATTCCATCGTAGGATTTTAGGTGTGCATTGTTATTCTAAATTTTTTTAACGACGAATAAATGATATAATATAGATCCAGAAAATTGAGGCCATGGAGGGACTTTAACAGTTGGAGAGTCTATACCACATCAGACCCACCATGGTTGGGGCTGAGGTAAGAAAATTTATGAATATGGCACCTTTAGATGGCCGGAAATGGCACTTCACAGACAAAATTGTGAACTTTCTTTTTATCTCCAGTTAAAAAATATTTTGACAAATTTAGTGGGGCCCCGGGTCGGCAGCTTCCCCCCCCCCCACCCACACGCTTTATTCTGCCACTGGATATAATATGATATGTCCTACAGTCGATTTCAGACACACATTATGCCGTTGCCCTTGTGGGGCAGAGATAAGAAAATGTATTACTATGGCACGTCTAGATGGCCGGAAATGGCACTCACGGACTTCAAATTGTGAATATAGCCTAATTTTCTTTTTTATTTCCATTTTAATTTTTTTTTTGTGCCAAATTTGGTGGGGTCGCGGGCCGACGGGGCCCTTTCTCTTTAATCATTATAATATGATATATGCCCTACATTCGATTTCAGAGACATATTCTGGTGTTATTTATCAACAAAGTCCAATTTGGTCAGGGTGCTAGATCGAGGAACCTATGGGTAGGGCCACTTCGGGGCCCCTAGAATTCGGGGGCCCTGCGGACCGCCGCATGAGAGCGCATAGGCGTTACGCCACATGAGTAGGTCTATGCAACCGATGAAAACTACGCACTGTAATTATCTATTCCAATTCAAGGGAGTGTCATAAAAAGGTCCTTTTGGGAATACTGTAGGCCTGCAGTATTTTTCATGGACAGTGGTTTCTAGGGGTGAAGGGGGGGGGGGTGAGGGTGAGGTAGAGGTTATTTCCCCACGAATATCTCAGTGGGTCGATCCACATCATACACTTCAAACATTTTCTGTCATTGTTTTTTTTCATTTTAAATATCACTTGAGCCGAAAGTACTGTTATACCTCAGTTTCATCTTTTTCATGGACAGTGGGGATTTCTGGTGTGGGGTTAGAGGTCATCCCCTACACAAATAGGCCCCCTATGAGTTGATCATTTAGGATCTGTGGATCAACCAACAGAAATATAATTATAAACTTTAAACAGTATCAGATTTTTTATTTTTTTATTTTATGGGCCATTTGGTTGGTCTATTTTTCCATGATTCGTATTTGGGTTAGCCTAATTTGGCCAGATAAGCCTACATTAACATCTTTAACCAGGATGACACAATCATTTTCATAAATGTTTTTCATTGTGGTCCTGGGAAAAAATAAAAGAAAAAAGTCAATGGTCAGGCAATATTTTCCCCCTTATCATTCCCTTTTCTCTGTCTTTCCCCTTCGATTCCATTTTTTTTCTTTTCTTTAAACCACGAAGACAACAAATGCGCACCTCCGATTTTTAAGGCTTAATATTAAATGCCGTGAACACGCGACACTGGTCTTTGGCAGCTTTTGGTCTTCGTTATTACAGGTCTCCCTAATAAAAGACCACTTTAAGGACACAACACACATAATATGTTTTTATCTATTAATTATTTTTCCAGGACATTAAATATGTAACTTTCAAATTAAATATTCGTCTTATACAGGCGTGTCCGAAATATTCGTCTTGAATAAATTTTATGTCTCTATTATGTCAACATATATTCAGATATATTTTATTCAAAAATTCAAATGACTAAAGGCTGAAACCGTAGTCTAAAAAAAAAAAGATACAGAGGCCTACTGAACAGAAGGAGAAATAACCACTTTCAACATATAATTTAAAATTTTGGTTATTGTAACAACAGGTGACCTTTTAAATCGCTCGGATTTGCCGAAAGGAATTTTAAGTAAAGGGCGGGATCGCAGGTCTATGCCAAGTTGGCGACAAGGAGGGAGCATGTTACGAAATAAATCAGAGGCAAGAAGTTTCTTACCAAAGGACAACAACAAATGCTCCCTCCTCGTCGACAGCGGTGGAAGACCAGCGATCTCACACCCCTCAACATATCTACGATCAGGTTACAAAATTATTTTAAGAGCGCGCTTCTGAATCCTTTCAATGGCACGGAACTATTT
>NW_022748202.1:751101-760774 GCF_011630105.1 Anneissia japonica | reverse complement strand
TTTAGATCTACAATAATCTGGTAGTTTAAACAGTGAGAATTGAGTTGAAGTGATTTATCTATCGGCATCATAATCTATAATTCTTCCAATGTGTGTTCAATTAAAAATTAACCCAATTTTAAACATTAAGTCAATTTTTTTTTACATAGGCCTAACAATCACTTACTTCAGGTAACAAAGAGATGTGGCTTGCTGTTGAGGCAGGTAATAATTCCCCGAGATTCGTCATAATTGTGAATATGATGATATTCTAAGACTAAAGATAACCTGTAGGATTTATCGTATTATCGCATTCACTTTTATTTTCTATTTTTTAACAGTCCGGTGATAAATTTAAAGTTGGCTATAAAAAGCTCGTTATCATCGCTGCCTTCTATTTAAAGTCGCGGCGATTGACGGCTAAGCCGCGGTGGTCTGGTCCCAGTAGTAGTAGGCCTAACGTCTTTTATAATTATATATGAATTATAATTATTAACTAGCAGATGGTTGGCTTTTTGCCCAAAGACTATCTTGCCGACTATGACGCGTTGAGCGCCTATGTGACGTAACGTTTTAACCGTAATAGTTTTGGCTATTTGTCCTTCCTGCTGATTAGTAAAACGAAATCATCGCTGTATAAGTTCTTTGCAGGCGGCCCATTAAACAGGAATCATCTTACTTGTAAGCGATTTGTAATTTCTTATCAAGGAGAAAAAAATAATTCGTGAGAGTAGGTAAAATGAAGCGACGACACTTTATTAATCTTGGATACGAATGAAGAGCGATTATTTATTCGTTATCGTTTGACCAATTTAACGAACCATCTTCGCAAATATTAATAGTTAAGACGTTTACAAAGATCTTTCTTATATAAGCTAACCGAAAGGAGTTTGGGACAGATTATATTCAGTTTGTTGCCCCGATGTGGGATCACGAATAGATATATATATATATATTTTTTGATTAAAATATTTCTGGTTATGAATAACACAATTGGTAATCGAAGGATTTCCTTTCTATTTTAAGCTATACAAAAATAATAATTGATTACTTTATATAATATTAGCAGAGAAAGAACGGCAACCTATTTTTATTGCCAATTCATATCAAATGCTGGATAGGCCTATCAGAAATAGTAATATTCGATCAAGAAATTAGTATTGCTAGACCGATCTGCAGATTTTTAAGGTCTGTAGGCCTAATAAAATAAGGACTAATGAACAACAGTATGCCTACGTTGTATGTGCCGCTGTTTCTGAATTGTACAGGTGCATTAATAACGTTTCTATATTAAAGGGGTCCCAAGTTTCCCTCGAGTGGTTCGCACCAACAGCAGGCTAGGCCCGGTTCTTCCGCAAATTCAGAATGTTGTCCGGTTTTAAATGTATTTCATTTCTCCAAAGCACAGTCCACACTACCAAGTTTTATGTGACAAAATTGTGTGATGTGCCCATATATGGGAATGATGATGGGATATTACAGTCCACCCAAATATGGGCATAGGCATATCACATTTTTGTCACATGTGATAGTGTGGACAGAGCTTTAGTTAGGTGACGTCACACGGTGGTCCATGGGTACCGGGTAGGCCTAGGTCTATTCACTTCCAGAATGGCTTTTTCCAACGTGGGACCCAGGCATCCTGGGGACTGGAGTCCCTGGTACCACTGAGCAAATGAATACGGTATATAATTGAATGACATGCATCCAAACAGAAAATAAGCAAAAAGGAGTCAAAAACAATTGAAACGACGTAACTGGGTATATCATTTGCCTTTCAGGAGGGGAAAGATTATATGCGAACATGGAGACTATGATTGGGTATCGACCGTTAGGGATTTTTAAGTGGTGTTGGATCGTCTTCACGCCCGTCATCAGTTTGGTTAGTATGCGCATTTTTAAAGGCCTGTATACTCGGTAGAATTATTAGTTACTGTAGAACAGCTTATTATACAAAATTTTCTCTTCATGTTTATTATATAGTAGGCCCATACGCAAGGGCGTCGATCCGTACTTAAAACTGGGGGATGAATGGGAATTTTTCAAGTCGTGTTTATTTGATTTTAAGGATAACATTATTAACACTGATTCTGCACACACGTTTTCAATATTCATCATAAAAAGTGTATGATGTCCCTCCCTCTTTAAAATGTGGGGGAGGGGGAAGACGTGTCCCCTGTCCCCATCGACTGACGCCCATGTCAATTAAGTTGCTCTTTATAATAGTACTATGAGCAGGAACACAATCATCTGTAAATTATCATATAGGCATATAAATCGCCGTATTAGCCCACATGAAATACGGTAGGCCAGTGGAGACGAGCTCAAAACTTATATTATTTGTGCCTATAGTATATTTTCATATGATATTATTATCATGGTCATACTTAGGCATGTTACATGACTGTCAAATAGGCCTACTTGATAGTCTAGCGCTTCATGTAGATTTTGGTATCGTTTTACACGCACTTCATAAGATCTCAATTTTTAGGCTATCTGGATCTTCAGTGTTGCAAATTGGACGCCTCTTAAATATGAAAACTATGTGTACCCACCCTGGGGTGTGGGTATCGGTATGTGTATGGCTCTGTCTTCAATGCTGTGTATCCCGGCCTGGGCCATCTTCTCACTAGCCAACACCGAAGGCTCAATGAGAGAGGTACGTCATCAAAAGTTGTATTTTCTATAGAGGGCGTATTTTTGCAATGTGAATTTACACATTAGGTTGTCAAGAACACCATAATAATTAATAACATAATAAGCAATGATTTTCCCATTTGTAAATATAATTTTTAACAATAACTGTCGTCAAAATTTTTAAGATCTTGCAAGTATGTTGATTGTGTTAACCATGGTGTCTGTGACAGTGTTAAGTTTGCCATTTTTGTTCATAATTTTAACACTGAATTCTGTTACATTTTTTGTATGTACTGTATAATATATTTTATTGAATCTGTTTTTATTGTATACTGTATTTGAATGTCTTTTTTTCTAACGGAGTTGAAAAAAATTGAATTGGAAGCGAACCGTTAGGATCGCGTTTCCGATGCGCTGAACGCCGGCGTTCACATTGATCCGATTTTCTCGTCTGTTGTGTAAGCTCTCAATCCTAAAATTAGGATTCGGTATGCTACTGCGTAGCTGTCCCCGACGCAATCTGGAACGCTCCCTGATTCAACTGACCAATCAGCGTAGCCAAAGGAGTCCGCGATAGCGTGTAGCGATTGTATGGAAACCAAGCTTAACTAATTTCATTTATTCCTAGCATCTCAGAAACCTACCTATAAAAGTCTCGGATATTATAAACAAAGAAATAAAATACTATTATTTGACATTGAGTTTAAAAAAAACCTTATTCTTGTTATTTGTCATCGATTTGTTTAATTAGCCCTTTCACTTGCAGCCCTCTCCCAAAGCAAATAGGACTAGTACTCATTTTGTGGAAACTTTTAACGATATGAATAAAAACCCTAGTGATGAAAATATTGGTTATTTTATGAACAGCAGCTAATTTTCATTTAATTTTCTCCTATAGTACTCCATTATCCATAAGCCTTCCATAATCATTAATGGTATAGGCATATAAAGTTTAAATCGGCAGCTTTCAACGGCCGGTCCTCTTACTAGACATCAGTTTCGCTATTCATAAGGTCCACTGGTCCACTAGTCATAATTTAAATACAGTAGTATTTAAAAATTTCACTAAAAATAATTAGAAAAGTTTGCTAGGAGTATTATGACTAGCAAACCTTATAAATAGCAGCCTTGATCCTCAGCGGCATTGTAAACAATTTGCCCTACTTAACACCGATTTTTACTCAACAAACATTTAACAGAAACCCAAAGTTTGTTTTTTTTTTTTTTAAATCAGCGGTTGCAGAAGTTGACTACACCGCATCTGAGACCCTTTCAGATTGTGCTGCCAGGTAAACTAGAGAAGGCTGTGGAAATGCAAGAAATGGAAAAGCTGTCTTGATATTCGTACATGAATGGTTGTTCTAGAATAGATATTAATTTCCCGCTTTTTGCATTGCATGAATACCTAGCATTTGCTTTTCACTCATGCCTACCCACAAAATTTACCGTATTTGTGCCGGGTTATCAGGGTTGTAATTCCAGATGACATAGCAAGCACAAAAAGGCCCTTGCAACAAGTGAATTCTAATGCAGTGTGGGAAAATGTACAGCTTAAAAAAAGTGTACATTTTATTTTCTGTTTCTTCTATCAGTAATGTTGTCTGAAAAAGTGACAATTTCATAATCGACGCAATTACACGCTGGTTTGCATATGGTTCTGGTTTACATAATAATGAATGAAACTCAAAATGGTAAAGCAAACCATCATAGCTCACACTTGATTGAATAATTTTTTTCTGAGTTTGTTGTCTGACCAGATTTCTTCTGTTCTTGCTGCAAAGGTAGTGCTGCAAGATTAGGTATATTGTGGAATGCACTATAAAGACAAGACTAAGATTGTACAAGGAAATACCACACAATTGTTATATTCAGATGGCTTTTCGTCTGAAATATAGTTACGACAGATGTAAAAAGGACGCACATGTTACTTGCAGTGAGTGTTATAGCCAGAGCATAATGTTCTTTTTACTTCAAAGCTAGTTCAAAGCTTAGAAGTAACTATGCAAATTTTCCGGAAGAGATAATTGCCAATTCTTGAAATTGTAAACAATTATGAAAACGTTGTGTCTACAAAAATTTACACATCACATGAAATGTTATTTTAGCACTCATTTGTGGGTAATTTTCTTTAAAAAAAAAAATCAAGGTCATAAAGGTTGTATTTACTTGTGGGCTCTGAAGTGCAACTACACAGCGCTACTCCGAGTGCATATTCCTTGCATTCCTTGTGTATGCAGAAGTAACACACTTACTCCTGAGACTGCTCAGATGCAAGTCGTCTGTAGTTACGTTAATTAACTGAATACAAAGAACGTCTACCCAGGGTTTACAACATGTAAACTGCTACTTTAAAGCTTACTTCTAACTGATCTGAACATGCCTATCAATATCCACTAACATAATGGTACCAAAAGAAGTTTTACTGTAAAATTGAGGAGAAATAAAACAGAATCAGAGAATGAATTTTGAGTGAGAATTTATTGAGTTGGTATAGCAATGCACAATGAGGCACCATGATGTTATAGTAACGGTATAAAAACCAAATTAACCAATGAAATTATCTTTCCATTGATGAATATACAAAGAAAAATCCCAAAATTAATAAAATATAAGGTCCAAATTATGGAACTAAAATACATATTTTCTATTCAATAAAATGTATTAATATCATGGGTGGTTAAATTTACAATGAGATCAAATTTACGAATAGACCCCAACCGGTGGGTAATATTATCAAGATGTGATACATTAATAATCTAAAAAAATACTTTCCAAGTAATATTTATTTATTTGATAGCTTTTACAATGGAGAATTTTTGAGACTTCAAAATGGAATGATCAGTAAGGCTATACATGGCAATTATGTATTTGGAATAAAAAGGTTTTAAGCTTGGCTTTTCCACAAAAATATATTTGGAATAAAAGGGTTCAAGCTTTGCTTTTCCACAATATTTTTGTTAACATAATATTCTTATAGATTATATAATAAAAAAACATTATTCTATTTTCCTCCCTCCCACTGAAGTATACTGCATAGAGTAATTGTTGACAAAGTAGTTTAATTGTTTTGTTATATATAATTATCCCCTCACCAGTCAATTTTTAAAAAGAAACATTCCATAATTTGAATTATTAATTACATCAAAGGAAATGTTTATACCACACTACTTTACAAACTATTTTGAGATTTAGAGGGAGAGGGGTGGGAACACATAATCCACAAGTTTTACTTGCTAAATCTTAAATAGTCTAACAGAAGTCTTTGACAGCCTTGACAATGCTGCTGGCATTGATTCCGAAGCGCTCAAGCAGAACAGCTGGAGGGCCACTGTAAGGAATATTCTGTACAGCAAGTCGTCGAACCTTGACCCCGTCCTCGGAGAGCGCTGCAGAGACCGCCTCACCAATGCCACCTACAAAACATTATATATAAATTACTTTAATTCATAAGTTTTTCAGGTTGCCTTCATATACAAACATAAAATATGTACATATTTATTATATACAGTTAAACTTGCTTAAGTTGACTTTCTCTAACTCAAGTATCTTATTTTACATGCAAAATTTTTGTTTTGAATTAATTAATGATCTCTAAATCAGATTTCATCTAATTCAAACATTTTTTCATTGCCATTTTGGATTCAACTTAGGCAAGTTCAACTGTATAAACACTCCAGTAAGTTGTAATTTTTTGTTTTGAACTGTGGTGTACCAATAGGGAGTTTTCCAACGAAAACGTAGAACGAATTCACTCACACCTGACTGTGTATTCTATATTCTACTGTAAATCGATTTCAATGTTCTACGACACGTACGTGCAGATGTCACAAACGCGAAGACTGATGTACCAATGTTTAATACAGTCCATTCCTTGTTGTGGCCTTAACATAGATTGAGCTGAAAACCATTCCACATTTCAGGAGAGAACACAAAATGTTCAGATATGCACAGTTAAATTAACATTCTAAGTTCTACGTCGTTGCAAATCCTAAGTTCCCTATTGTTAGAACAATGTAGAAATTACTTCACACAGCAGAGAGTGAAGATTAATTGACTGATTGATTGACTGGCTGAATGATAGACTGACTGATAAATGGATTGACTGACTGACTGACTGATTAACTGATTGATTGATTTATCAACTAATCGATTGATTGATTGATTGATCAGCTGACTGACTGATCGACTGAATGATTTGACTGATTGATTGACTGACTGATTAATCAACTAATTGATTGATCGACTGACTGACTGATCAACTAATTGATTGATCGAATGACTGATTGATCAACTAATTGATTGATCGACTGACTGATAAATCAACTGACTGATTGACTGATTGATCAAATGAATTATTGACTGACTGATTAATTGATTAGCTGATTGACTGATTGATCATATAATTGATTGACCAACTAATTGAATGACTGACAGACTGATTGATTGATCAACTGACTGATTGAATGACTGATCGAGTGAATGATTGACTGACTGATTAATCAACTAATTGATTGGCTAACTGAATGACTGACTGAATGACTGACTGAATGACTGACTGAATGACTGACTGATTAACTGATTGAATGACTGACTAACTGATTGACCATTAATTGCCTCTAAAAACTTACCCTCTGGATAGTGATCCTCCACAGTGAGTACCTTGTTTCCACTTGACTGAGCACAGGCCAACAGCGTGGCCTTATCAATTGGTTTGATGGTGAATGGATCAACCACACAGACATTGATGCCTTCAGCGGCCAGAGTCTTTGCAGCACTTTCTGCCTCGGGAAGGGTTACTCCAGCAGCAACGATGGTTACTTTATTGTCTTTCCCACCTCGGCAACGAACCTGTATGAAATGAAAATAGTTAGAATATGGAGTGGAGTTGAATAGCTTGGTGGTAAAGATGCCTGCCTTAGAGTTCCACAAACCTTTCTGGATTGTCAAACTTAACCGACCAATCAGAAGAGGGCGAGGAATACATGCGTGTATCACATGTTGCCCCACAAACATACGCGTCTGTGGATGTTTTTACATTGTCGTTTTAGGGGACAACAAAAACAACATCCAAGAGGAGGGGCTTTGTGGGAAAGGTTTATTCCTGCGACAACAGGACTTCTCACTACTAAACATGCCCTAAGCCTCATTATAATACACAGACTGTGGGAGTATAAAGACTGAAGCTGCCCACCCCCATAAAAATCAATTTAATGGTTCTTAAAGTTAAATCCCAGTTAATGAAAAAAATAGGTGTACCTTAGCTTGTCCGATCTGAAATTTCTCATCATTACTGTAAACAACTGGAGTGGTTGGACGACTTGCGCGGATGAAGCACATACCCTTGGTGTTCGCTGCAAGCTCTACTGCCCTCTCCATGGAAACTGCATCACTTGGGTAGAAGACTGTACAACCGGGAACTGCACGGAATAAGGCTAGGTCCTCCAAGGCCATCTGAGATGGACCATCCTCCCCTGTAGAGTCAAGTGTTGATCAACATTAATGGCAACACCACATGTATAATTGTATAATTAACATAATCGTCGGTTTAAAACTCAGCTAACCAATAAACTAAGCTAACTAATAAGGAAAGAAAAATACATACTCCAAGTATTGAAATGCACGCCAGTGTGTTGGGATTTAGTATTTCAACATTATGTCATCATCAGGAATGAAAAAATTATCCATATTTAAAAGCTTATATACACAAACACCAATAACAAACAGACCAATGCCTTACATGCATATTTTTTTTATCCAGTACCAAACTCTTCTAAACTCATTTGTAAAAGTGATAATCCAAAAGCATATCTGGTTTTCTAATAAATCCATTTTACTTAGAATGTAGTTGGTGTAAAATAATCCGTTTTGTCGGAACTCACTGCTGCAAGGAAAGTAAGATGCTCTCCCTACAGGAAATGTTTATCCATTTGTTATCGCATCACAAGGAAGTCTCTGATCTCGATGGTCACACAAGTCAAAGAGGCAAAGTGTGCAACTCCTAGAGAATTTATAGATATCTATTTAATCTAATTTTATTAATTCCGGCAAAACAATTTAAAATGTTCGACATATGTATTAGTGCACCATCGAGTGGCAAATGTGGTCATATGACTACTGTCACCAAAAGGCTTGCCACTCCAACACTTGAAACACATTAGTTATAGTATCACTCTATGGGATATAATGGTAAAATTTAATATTGTTCTTACCGATTGAAACACCGACGTGAGAACCCATGAAGTTGACATTGGATTGCGATACCGCACCCATCCTTATCTGATCGTAAGCACGCGACAAGAAACAGGCAAATGTACTAGCAAAAGCGACCGTTCGGTCACGGCAGGCAGCACCCATAGCGACGCCAACAAGATTCTGTTCGGCAATGAAGCACTCGATGAAGCGGTCGGGGAACGCATCGCGGAATTTGATCGAGTATGTCGAGTTCTTCATGTCGCCGTCGACAGCGATGACATGTGGGTTGCTCTTGCCAAGTTTTGTCAAAGCTGTGCCATAAGCAACACGTGTAGCAACCTGAACAATATTGAAATTGTTTTAAATAGTGTTGTTATGCTTGAATATATAAGAAATATGACAATAATGGATAAATAAAAGTATTAAAAACATTAACTCCCGGAAAATAATTGAAAAGCTCACAAAATAGGGATCTTTATTTCAAGAACATACTGGTTAGTCTAAGCTCCTCAAGTGTCAAAGAGAGGAATATGTCCACTGTAGGATGATGATCACCTTCATAACATATGATTATGATTTTATGATCAAGCATTTGAGGCATGTCATGGCGAAATGGTTAAGTTGTCGCACAGGCCAGTATTGAGTAAATGAGCTATACAATATGCGAGCTCCAAAAATTGCCTAAAAATCCAAATTTGTTTTTCACTATAGATCAATAGTTTATTGTCTTATTAATCATGTACCAAAGTATTAGTTCTGGAAGTGGTCAGCAAATTGTTTATTTTATGTTATTTTGATAGTTCATTCTATTAAACAATGTATGCACAAAAAATTTGTAAAGGCAATTACTCAAAATCATGTTTAT
>NW_022748202.1:742265-744940 GCF_011630105.1 Anneissia japonica | reverse complement strand
AATTTTTGTTCTTCAAAATTCAAGGTTTTCCCCTCTTGAAAACGGTCAGGTAAACCTTCTCATTCTTATTGCAGTAAATAGGCCTGTTATGTGTGTATACAAAAAAATTAGTAGTTCCATACGTATTCTTTTTTCAATTAATCGATAAGCTACAGAGAAAACTGGAGGGGGTCCCCCGGGAAAATTTTGATTCCTAAAAGGCGGGAAATGCGTATTCCCGACTTGTCCCGAGGTGTCTTTTAATTACTTTGAAGTTCTTCAAAATTCAAGGTTTTCCCCTCTTGAAAACGGTCAGGTATATTTATCCCATTGTTATTACAGTAGATAGGCCTTATGTGTGTATACATACATAACAAAAATGAGTAGTTGCATGCGTATTCTTTTTTCCATGAATTCATAAATTCCAAAAAGAAAGGGGGGTAGGGGGTTCTCCCCCGCGAAAATGTTGATTCCTAGAAGGTTTTCCCCTCTTGAAAATTATTATAATGAATCAATGAACCCAAAGAGAAAAGGGAGGTTCGGGTTCTTCCCGGGAAAATGTTAATTTCTAAATGGTGGGAAATGAGCTTTCCCGACTTCTGAAGTATCTTTTAGCAAATTTTAATTTAAGTTCTTCAAAATTCAAGGTTTCCTCTCTTGAAAACGGTGAGGTAAATTTTTTGACTTGTCATTACAATAAATAGGCCTTATGTGTGTATACATACATAAAAAAAATTGAGTAGTTGTATACGATTTTTTTTTTCATGAATCGATAAATCCCAAAAAGAAAAGGGGTCGGGGGGGTCTCCGCCGGGAAAATTTTTATTCCTAGAAGGCGGGAAATGAGTTTTCCCGACTTCTGAGATATCTTTTAATTACTTTTAAGTTCTTCAAAATTAAAGGTTTTTCCCTCTTGAAAATTATTATAATGAATCAATGAACCCAAAGAGAAAGGGAGGTTCGGGTTTTTCCCGGGAAAATGTTAATTTCTAAATGGAGGGAAATGAGCTTTCCCGACTTCTGAAGTATATTTTAGCGATTTTAACTGATCGTCTCAGTTAAGCGACCCTATTTTCACCACATGTTCAGTAAAAATCCCAGATAGATCGTTCTGGGCATGCGTATGGACATGCATGGGCTTTGAAGCAAACATTCTGATCATTGCCTGCACTTGACATGCTAAAACTATCATTCCCACGCTAAGACAGAATGCTAAAACGATATTTCTTCGGCGATTTCGTTATTTAAAACATGGTTATTATACTACTTAAAATAACACATGTATTGTATTCCGAAAATTCGAAACTCTCCTAAATTCCGAACGTAATATTCGGTATAAACACAAAAATCAACTTCTTAAACGAGACGCTCAGTTAAACCCTGAACAAAACAACAAGCATAGGTCTACCAGATGCCGTAAAAAAGAACTGTGATGTCATGCCATGGAGATTATAATAAATTGATTAAATGACACGACAGTATGTTAAACAAAAAGTTCAACCTTCCACTAGAGTGATTCTTTTCAATATCCTGGCGTTTTAAAAACTTAAGTGCTATTTCCGAGCATCTAGACGTGTATATTTTACATAATTTTCTAACCCCAGCCCCAAACATGGTGGGGCTGAGGTTATTGGAGACTCACACCGTACCAATCAATGCTTCCGCCACCCCTGATTACGGAGGAAATTTGTAGAGAATGAAATCTAAATTTGTTAGATTTATTTCTAAAATAAAACCATTAAGGTTTCTTGATATGTTTAATTTGTTTAATTAAGTCATCGTCATCTTGCACTGAGCTTGTTCCTTGTGTCATGCACTATGAAACTTTGGGTGATCTGACGTCATCAACAGTGGCGGTGCCAGTAGGGTGGCAGGTGGGGCTTAAGCCCCCCACCGGACAAGTCAAGTCCCCCCACCCCCGCCGGACAGAGCTCGTCGGGCAGTCAGACAATAAAACATATAAAAATAGGCCCACACCAAGCCAACACATGTCTGTCACAGTCTGAGAGTGCCATCTTCGGCCATCCAGAGGTTGATATTCTTTAAAAAAAAATCTCATTTGGGAGGGGTACCCCCTCTCATCCCCTTCCTCCAGCTCGAGCCTACGAGCTCAAGTCCCCCTGTCGGACAACTTAGCCACACCCCCCCAGAAAATATATCCTAGAGCTGCCACTGGTCATCGAAGCATGTGTTTGCACACCACTGTTGCACCCCTGAAAAACAAAATTAACAAATTGGCGGACAGGGTTTCGGAGGCGCGGTCTCTGCCCTCAGCAAAGTGAATGCAAAAAAAAATAACGAAATTAAGAACTTGAGTGCTATTTCCGAGCACCTAGACATATAAATTGTACAAAATGTTCTAACCTCAGCCCCAATCATGGAGGGGCAGAGGATATTAGAGACTCTCACGCCGTACCAACGGCAGCGGAAGCAGGGGGGGGGGGGTGCCATTGGCCAACCCAATTTTTCTACTGGGGCCTGCCACCCCCCACTTTTGTGACTGTTCCCAGCACCAGTGACAAACATTTTACGAATGCTACAATGTTATTATTATTATTATTATTATTACTATTATTATTGTTATTGTCCCTGGGTCCCCTCTATTTCGACTTCCTGGACCAGCCACAATTGGAGTATCGTTTCTGGGTTACATAGAAGGGTAATTTTTATCCATCGGAGGACAAGTGAAGTTGTCG
>NW_022748202.1:740852-742252 GCF_011630105.1 Anneissia japonica | reverse complement strand
CATTTTTTTTTAAATGTAGATATAAGCAAAATTATGTTCAAATTTTAAGACTGAGAGTGTAATTTCCCACCATCTAGAGGTGCCATAATCACAAATTTTCTTACCTCAGCCCCAATCATGGTGGTATAGATCATCCATCTGCTAAAGTACCTAGTGGCGAAATCAAGGTGACCCAGCCGGCCCGCCCCCATCGCTAAATTGTTCATACAAAAATAGTGATATAAAGATACTTATATTCAAATTTTATGTCTGGAAGTGCAATTTCCGTTCATCACAAATTTTCTACTATGGTTGGGGCTGAGGTAATATAGATTTTCTATCTGTGAAAGTACCCTTCCGGGGCCCTTCTATTTCGTATTCCTGTATCCGCCACTGGAAATTACAACAAATATGATGTCATATTACAGTAGCTTGATGCCTATAAAATAACTTGGCATAACAATACCACACATAAGGCTAATTCAAGTTAGACGGGTTAAACCAGCCAGATTCCTAACAGTTATAAGTCCTTGGAATAACAACATAATCAACTTGACCCTTAGTGTAGTATCAAAAGTAACATCAAAAACATCACAAAAATACTCAGATAGATGGTATTTGTACATTTGCAATGAAAGTTGTTACATAATAAAAAAAAAAATCTCGTTATTGCCATGCCCATATATCCCATACATGGTCCATGTAAATAATTTGCTTGTGTTTTTTTTTCAGTTTAAAATCTGTATCTGTTATTTAATAATTTTTTGTTATTAATTTTTATTTTCATTTAGGAGAATGAATCCATTGACGAAATTATCCAGAAGTTGATTTTTCCACGGCTGAGGTCAGGCAACCTCAAAGAAGTCATCCCACTCTACTTCGCTGGTATTGCCCAATTGAAAAGAATATGTAGTGGCCTAGAAAAAGGAGCTGTCTCTTATACACATCTTCTCAGAGCGCTGAGAAGAATTGCGAAGGCCACTGGCTCTAGCCCTTCTACTGGGCACCTTCTATGTTTTTAACATTCAGTATCATAATAAAGCAAAGAACTATATCTTCTTAGAATCCAAGATGTTTGAAAAGATGAAGAAAACCAACAAACATGTCATTACACTGTTTGTGACTTTCTAGTTGGAAAATAAGTGTTTTTGAAGGGGAATTTCTCTCGCTAATCTGCCATTATAGGCATGGTGTAAAGATAGAAGAATAATGTATTTTGTGAAAAAAAATAAAGGAATGATTATTTATAGAATTTTTGTGTGGTCTTTATTGATTTGTGGTCTATTGAAATTATTTCCAAGGAGTCAATTTAACCCCAATAATGGATGTAATTTTAACTCCAAAAGTGGAGTTAATAAAAAAGGTACAGAACGACTCCTTTTCTGGAGTAATATTTACTCTTGTATTTTTACCCCCCTAAG
>NW_022748202.1:738741-740828 GCF_011630105.1 Anneissia japonica | reverse complement strand
AAAACAATACGACATAGGGCTTATTATTAATATAGGCCACAAACGTGTGTTTGAAACTAAATATAATCATTTTCATCGTGGTTTTATTTATTACAATCATAGGCCCATTCTTTCACCATCATTACACATTGAGACCCTTCTTTTAGGTAAAACGATCTATCTTAAATTTTCTTTCTCAAGTTCGGGACTATTATGTTTTTAAATAACTTAGAAGGTAAAGGAGGGCACGCACAAGCTCCAACCCTAAGAAATGCGCGCGAAGCGCGCGAAAATTTTTGTTTTTTTAATTCTAATTTCGTCGGAATTGATCAAAACTCCTTAAATGTGCAATTTTTAGAGGAAATTGGCCTACCTCAACAAGAAATGCTCTGATGTTATATGGCCACACTCGTTTTTTAAACTGAATATAAGAATTTTCCTTATGGCTTTATTACAAACATATTTATTCAACATCATTACACATTGAGGCCCTTCTTTTAGGTAAAACGATCTATCTTAAATTTACTTTCTTGAGTTTGGGACTATGTGTTATAACTTCGAATGTAAAGGAGAGCAAGCACAAGCTTTAACATTTTAAGAATAACATTTAAAAATTTTTTTGTTTTTTTAATTCTAATTTCGTCGGAATTGATCAACAGTCCCTAAAATGTGCAATTTTTAGAGGAAATTGCCCTACCTCAACAAAATATGCAATTTAAAATTTTGAGGTTTTCAGCATCATTACACATTGAGGCCCTTCTTTTAGGTAAAATGATCTATCTTAAATTTTCTTTCTTGAGTTTGGGACTATGTTTTATAACTTCGAAGGTAAAGGAGAGCAAGAACAAGCTTTTAAGAATAACATTTTAAAAAATTTTTGTTTTTTTAATTCTAATTTTTTCGTCGGAATTGATCAAAAGTCCCTAAAATGTGCAATTTTTAGAGGAAATTGGCCTACCTCAACAAAATATGCGATTTAAAATTTGAGGTTTTCAGGCACTTTCCCGGGTGAAAAGGGCATTCAACGGGGAAAGATTTTCCACAGATGGATGTTTTTCCCTTGTCCCCCGGAGGTTACGCCACTGTGGAGAATATTTCTGGCGGCTTAGATCAATAATGCGCTATGGACACCTTTTGAAGTGGAGAAGGGGTTGCAGACCGGGGTATTGTGATATCTGTTCATTATTTCTTCCTTTTTATTTTTCTCTTTATTTTTCTCTTCTCTTTTTCTTTTCATTTTTCTTTTCTTTTTCTTTCCCTTCTTTCTCTTTCCCTTCCTCTCCCCTCTTTCTTTTCTCTTCTTACCCAGCCCGGTATGACGGCTTGGTCAGCCCGGTAAAAACCGTCAAGGGGGACAGTTTGCCCACCTGCCCCCGCCTGGTACGCCACTGCTTATAAGATGAATGTGAACATGAATCATGCAGATCTGGAATCAAATCTAGGTGGTGGGGTCAACATTCCTCCCCCAGGAAAATTTCGATTTCTAGATGGCGGGAAATGAGCTTTCCCGACTTCTGACGTGTCTTTAATTACTTTCAAGTTCTTCAAAATTCAAGGTTTTCCCATCTTGAAAACGGTCAGGTAATTTTTTCTCATTGTTATTACAGTAAATAGGGCTTATGTGTGTATGCATACATAACAATTTAAAAAAAAATGAATAGTTGCATACGAATTTTCCATGAATCGATGAATCCCAAAAAAGAAAGGGGGGATCCGGGGGTTCTTCCCCAGGAAAATTTTGATTCCCAGAAGGCGGGAAATGAGCTTTCCCGACTTCTGAGGTGTCATTTAAATTAAAGTCATTAAAAAATACTTCAGAAGTCGGGAAATCTCACTGTCCACCATTTAGAAATCAACATTTTCCCGAGAAGAACTCGAACCTCCCTTTCTCTGGGTTCATTGATTCATTATAATAATTTTCAAGAGGGGAACACCTTGAATTTTGAAGAACTTAAAAGTAATTAAGTTCTTCAAAATTCAAGGTTTTCCACTCTTAAAACAGTCAGGTAATGTTTTCACAAAATCCCAAAAGAAAGGGGGTCGGGGGGTTCTCCCCCGGGAAAATTTTGATTCCTAGAAGCGGGAAATGAGCTTTCCCGACTTATGAG
>NW_022748202.1:731620-738273 GCF_011630105.1 Anneissia japonica | reverse complement strand
TCAAAATTCTAATTTTCTAATAGCAACAAAAAAAAAAAAAAAAAAAAAAAAAATCAGCTCACTGGTCCTGAAAAATTAGGTCTAGAATTCTTTTCTTTTTTCCCCTTTTTTTGTTGCCCAAGGGAGGGGTCAGGACCCATGACCCCCTCCCCCAGATCCGCCAATGTGAATTGCGAGAAAATGTAACTCGGTCGGGTACTGGATAAACATTCTCTTTCCCATCCTTCTCCTCCTTCTTCCCTCCTTCTTTTTTTGCATTTCTGATCATACAAAAATCTCCAGACATTATATATTTTTCGCCAAAAAGTGGAGGGGCCCGGGCCCCCGGCCCCCGCGACTCCATCATTGTAATAATCCATATGTGTATAGAAATGCAGATGTTATCACTAATGATAAGGAGCAAGATAGGATCATCACAGAACACTTTAAACAAATATGAAAATAAAAATATCAACAGTAAGCCTAACTTAGGAATGAATGAACATTTCACAGTTGAAGAAATTAAAATAGCATCTCAAAAACTAAAAATGACAAGAGTGCAGATCACTAATGATAAGGAGGAAGATAGGATCATCACAAAACACATTAAAGAAATATATGAAAATATCAACAATAACTTAGGAATGAATGATCCTTTCACAGGCGTTAAGAATGAAAAAAAAGTTACACTAAAGAGTTACACAAAAAGTCGAACCAGGCGTTTTTCAGTATTTTCATATGAATTACACACGACATGTAAGTGCCAATAATGACCTACTGTTGACGTGTGACTCAAAGGTAGAACCAATGGTTAACCGAGTACCAGAGCTGTATGTTGATCAGGATCCCGATTAAAAAGTGGTATGATGGTATGTTGTGTTGTATTGCTGTAAGGCATAAGTGTGCAATTTCCGGGCACTTCGATTTAGGCGCGGATGCAGACCTCTTCGCACCGTTCGCGAATACACCTACCTAAACCAAAGACAAAAATATATAGACAAAATATACTGTTTGCATTGTTTAACTATTAATCAAAGAGGGCCTGTAATTAAATCGGTTGCGCGATAACGTACGGTACACCATTGAGTTCTTTTATTATTATTATTATGATTTTTGTCACAATGTATGGTAAATACAAAATCAATCACAGGGAGGATAGGCTATACATGTGCGTTGATTCCTATCAGGGAACAGTTAAATAATTCTAATGACCTTATTAAAAGGCATATATAATTTTATTATATTTTGTTATTCCAAAATTACAGCAAAGCGAAAACATATTATTTTAATTATTACTTTTTGATTATTTTAACGAACGCTATTCGTAAAAAAAAAAAAAAAAAAAAAAAAAAAAAAAAAAAAACCCCAAAAAAAGTCTTTAATAGAGTTGGTAGCCTAATTGTAGACCTAGATCACTTAAGAACACACATAATACAGTACATCTAAAAAAATAAAAAAATAAAAAATAAATAACCCCCGACAACTGAGAGACTGAATGAACACAGAGTCTGAAGAAGAGCAACGACGTGAATGGCATATACATTTCAAATCATACAGCGTTGGATGTGGAAAAAGAATTTAAAAAAAAAATGCTGAGAAATTGAGAAGATATCTAATAAGCGTATAATACTGCATTAAAAAGTAAAATGTAACAAAGAAAGTGATCTGTCTCTTATACACATCTAGATGTGTATAAGAGACAGGTACACGAACGAGCACGTTTTCTGGCGATTCAGCGAGACGTTGAAGCTGATGATGTGGTTCGGCGGTATAGAAATCGGCTCGTCGACCGTCGAGTACGTACGCTTTCTGTGCTGCTTCGTGCAAGTCAACGGAAGCATGTTTGCGGAGGAAAATCATCTGGTCGCAGGAATGAGGGAATGGTTGGTGAAGGAGGTGGGATTTAAAACGGCTCCAGATGTGACCCTTCGAAGTACAGGATACGTCGCTCCGGCATTCGTGGACGGTGGCCTTGCAGCCGCACGTAAGAGAGAGTGTGTTACGGAAGACGACGGTGAATCGAAGAGACCGAGAATGTCGTTTGAATGCGACCACACTTACTCCAAATCCGATAACTAAAAAAAAAAAAAAAAAAAAAAAAAAAAAAAAAACAAAAACAAAAACAAAAGACCCCCCCAAAAAACAAAACAAAACAACAACAACAAAAAACAAGTCTTAAATAGAGTTGGTAGCCTAATTGTAGACCTAGAGCACTTAAGAACACACATAATACAGTACATCTATAAAAAAAATAAATAAATAAAAAATAACCACCGTCAACTGAGAGACTGAATGAACACAGAGTCTGAAGAAGAGCAACGACGTGAATGGCATGTACATTTCAAATCTTACAGCGTTGGAAGTGGAAAAAGAATTTAAAAAAAAATGCTGAGAAATTGAGAAGATATCTAATAAGCGTATAATACTGCATTAAAAAGTAAAATGTAAAGTTTTTTAAAGTATATCCACTAGGTGAGGTATTACGAAGAGTGTGTATAACGCACCCAACCAAATTTTGTAAGGTCCACATTTCCAAAACAATCGAGAATGTACTGAATATAAATTTTTGATTATCTGTGATTTAAAAATAAAATCTTAAATTTTTACATTTTAACCAGTAAGGCCTAATCTACACATTCTGTCGTGATTCAGAAAAATGCAATTTATTCAATTTTGAAATTTGGCTTAGGGGCATCCTGTGGATGTAATCTATCATGGAACGTGATTATATACTCCAAACAATTTTTCGAAATATGAAATATTATGAGAGTTACGTATTATATCCGACTATCCACCCACTAACACTAATCATTGAAATGTTGGCAATTAACCAATCACAGAAGACATTTATGCATAATTAATTACTTTTCTAGCTGGTGGCGGTAAAATAAAAATGCATTATTATTTTTCCTATAGTTACAACTTAAAAGTTGTGATCAAAAGATTAATTTTCGAACCGCATTATTAACAAGATTAATAAGTTAATTTTTCCACGTCGGCGCGTGCACTGAAAACGTATATTTTTTATTTATTTTCTTTTTTGTTGTTGAAAGAAATTTGATTTAAAACGTGTATAATGATTTTGATAAACAATCATAATTCTCTGTACTATTTATTAAACATTTAAAGAATGGAATTCCTTAGGTTGTGGTCATATTACACTGTAATAAGAAGACTATTCAACAAACAACATAAAACAAAATTACCACGTCGGCGCATGCATAAAACGTATAATTTTCTGAACTTTGGATATAGAGCGGACTTCCTTATGATTTAGGCAAAGGAAATATAAATGTATATGGGTTTGGTGACAAAGTGTTTTTCCTTATGTTGTGGTTATATTAGAATACAATATCATTAAAGACCATTCAACAAACAACAACACATATCGAACTTTTAGGTTAAACTTTCTGCTTCTGAGCATGCATATAACGTAATTTTTTTAGATATATGATATTTTCATGATAGTCGAGAATGTACTGATTATAAAAATTGTAGATAATCACTGTTGTCTGATTGTGTGGATTGAAATCGTGACGACGAACTCGGGATACAAGCCTCGGTTGACACTCATATCAAAGGGCTAGCCTGGGTTCCAGGCCCTAATTTTGGGTTACTCACTCTTTATTGCACTTAGTGCAGGCCATACCTTTTTAAATTGGCGTCCCATACTCGATTTATTTTTTTTTCGGATTATTATTATTTCGTCTCTAAATTAACTTTCTCGTTGTGGCGCTCTCAAGAATGAAAAAAAATAATTAAAAAAAAAGAGACTTGTGGCAATTGTTTAATCAAAGGGCCTGTTAACTAACCTTGCACAAGAGCCTGTCGTCACCTGCTACGATGCCTCCTTATCATCATCACATCATCATCATCATCGCAATTATTAATTGTCATGCTAAAATGGGGGAAAACTGTGAATCCGGTGTGTATTAATTCATCAATAGAACTCTCGTAATGCACGTAAGTGCATTTCTCAGCATCAAGAAAACAAAACTTTCCGAAGCTAGGGAACCCCAAGACTACTGCAAACCACCCCTGCCAAACGTCTAAAATATAAACATAACGTTCTCTTCCCTTGACCCCGCCCAGTCAGGGAACACATTATGAGCGATAGTCAGGGTAAAGATCGGTTTCCATAGAATCGCTCACCCTATCGGCGACAATGTCGCGAACAGTCGTCGGGAAGGTTGAACCTGGTTCAACCTTTCTGATTGCGTTGCAGACGCAGACGAATCAGGGTGCATTGCATTGCCCTGCGCAATCGGGAAGGCACCCCGATTCGTCTGTAAACCAGAACTGTCAGGGGCGGAGCGAGCGGGGGATGGGACCATGGGCCCGTGCCCTCCCCCCCCCCCCGTCAGTCAAGCTGGAAAATAAAAAGAAGTGGGTTAATCAATCTTGCACAGCTTTTCTCCTCCTCATCTTCATCATCATAATTATTAATTGTCCATAGCAAAGTGGGGAAAAACTATGAATTCAGAGTGTATTGAATAATACGTCTCATAATGCACGAAGTGAATTTCAAAGCATATCATTCTTAGAAAACAAAAACTTTTCGAAGGAGAAGCCGAAGACTCCCCCCACCCCATATCTAAAATTCGTCTTCTAGCGACAAAACAAGCTCGCTCTCTTCTCATGAAGCCTCCCACCATAGAAACCGGTAAACTGGATCCCTGCTTGACATGTATTAATTGACCTACTTGATTTGGATAAAAAGTAAGCCCACTAGACACTAAATTTCAACTGAAGAAAAAAATGCATCCTCATTTCTTAATCAGTCATTATCAATTTTACGCAAAAGAAAAGAAAACAATATAAACTATCATTAACGGTTCCTGAGTTATGTCAAAGAGAGAGTAGGTTGAGTCTAAACATACGGGTGGAAGTTTGCCCTTTTTTCCTATTCAAAATCCTAATTAATTAACTTGTGGTCTGCCAAAAAGTGGTCAGTTTGAAACCTGACCAACTGTACCGGTGGCTACGGCCATGCCTTGCAATTTTGAGGAAACAACAAGTACAGTGTGGAAAAGTATAATTTTAAGAGCTATTATTAGGATATAGTAATCCTGAAGAAACGCATGTAAAGTTAGACAGTATCGTTTTGTGATTTTTATATGGCGGTTGCTCTCGTTTTTGGGGAGGCAGAAGTGACAGTGCAAGCGTGAGAGGACATCCCAGCCCGAATGATCAAGGCCGGGACAGCTTAAGATGGCCAAATTACCAAGTTTCTGGACCCCACACAGTTTTTCTGCAGGAAATTGTTATTGTCGCGCATAGTTCTTTATTAATTTTCACTTTAAATTTAGTAATTTTCTTAATTCGCCATGACAGTCTTGTATAGCACAATTAATACAGGCCTTTGTGCAAAATAGCTGATCCCATATGCAGGACCATATGCGCATTGCATCATTACATTTTAGAAAAATTGCCCTTTCCTTTCCCTTCCTCTTTTTTCAAGGTTGTAAAAGAACGTTGCCCCTAAGATCTTCAAGCCCCAAAACCCACCATTGTGCCACTCTTAATTGAAATTGAAGTGCAGTTTACAGTTCTTCCTAGAATTAACTAAACTTAAATAAACACGATAGTTTTTCCAAGAGACTGAAAACATGATTAACCAGCATTATGATGGAGCTTTTAGTGAATGGCGTTTTTCTTTTGAGAACAATCGTTTGTTTGCAAGGCAGGACCCTGGATGGTAATAAATAAGTTTTAGTGCTCTTTACTATTTTCAAAAGTTTATGCTATTACTGATTGTGATCTGTACATCTCCAAAACAGTCTTTCACTCCACACATAAAAAAGGACATTAAATCCGATGCTAAAAGTTTTATACTAAAAAATACAACAATGGGTAGACACCAGATGTTAAAGTGGATGCGAAACACTCTATCATCGGTAGGAAAATATTAGTTGTTGTAAAGTGCATGGTTTACCACTTACCTATTTCTGTTTTCACCGATACGAAAATACAGCTAAAAATGATAGAATTGAGCAACAGGATATAGAAATCCATTGTAAATTAGTTAAACATAATTATATAATTTAGGCGTGCGTCTTAATTGCTGGAGTTGCTGGTAGAACCTGTTTAGTAGCCACACGAACAAAATAGAATGTACTGCTCTTGTTAAGATTTCTAGTTCATATAGATAAACAGACAACTTCCCTTGGCCGGAAGTGTAGGAAGGTGCAGAGCCCCTAAAGGGACATGGTTAAAGAAAATATTTCGTTCGAGGGAACGAAATATTATTTCGTTCCCTCAAAATACTATTTCGTTCCCTCGAAATATTATTTCGTATATGGTAGGCCCACAGGACGTGCCTTCGGCGACGGCTGTTCGTCAGAGGTGGCGCCTGGATTTTCCCGACGGGGGGGGGGCGAGGTCCCCGGCTGGGGGTCAATTCCCCCGACGAGGGGTCAGATTTCCCCGACGAAAGCAAAGTGAGTGTGGTCGAGCTTCGATTAAAAGGTTTCGACAGTTTATGAATTTTCACAATTTAAGGGTTTCAAAGGCTTATTTAATCGATAAATTAGAGTCTACTATTATCAAAGAGTATAAATAGAACAAGAGAGCCAACAACGCTCATTGGGAGCGTAAAAAAACGATACGCTCTACGCAGCTAGTGTAGGACGCCAACTAACGCTTGTATATGTTTTATTACCATAGAGGTATAC
>NW_022748202.1:704541-731259 GCF_011630105.1 Anneissia japonica | reverse complement strand
ATCAAAGACACTAGCTTACAA
The DNA here is from genome assembly GCF_011630105.1 of Anneissia japonica. Classification (NCBI taxonomy): domain Eukaryota; kingdom Metazoa; phylum Echinodermata; class Crinoidea; order Comatulida; family Comatulidae; genus Anneissia; species Anneissia japonica. The sequence continues at coordinate 731,238 of NW_022748202.1, read as the reverse complement.
ACTCAGACTGTTTCATGAGGGCACGGCCTCAATATTCAGGTGCTCGGCTCTGAATGAAGCTTACTCGGAATAATGCAGTACTGTAGATAAAGATGATAAAAACTGTTTATAAAGAATATACTATGTTAATTAGTACTGGACTCTCTTTTGTTTAATAAATGGATCTGAGATAGGCTATAATTGTTATTTAAGTTTGGTATCTTAGTAGGAAGTTTCTTCTATGTCTGCATGTACTAACTAATTCGTTTCTTTGGTTAAGTGTACTAGCTTCCGGATTGCATTAATGTGATATTTCTCCTGCAGGCATAGGTTGCATCGTTTATTAACATTAGAGTATTGCTTGCATTTAGATAGTATTTGCTATTGTATTTTATGTTTTACACTGTTGTCTTTAAGTTTCCAAACATATTGACTAAGCGTGGTACTATTTTTATATTTAACATTCCGGAATGAACAAGTATGCGCGTCTTTATACCTACTTTTAAAATAAAGAAAAAAATAAAGTATTTTCGGTGAGTCCGACATACGTCTCAACCTTATTGCATCCCTTGTGATAGTAGACTGATGAACTACACCACTGGTTAGACATTTACCACAGAAGGGACATTCGTTACGGCGATTAAATTGCTTGATGTTATCTAAGTGCGTATCCTTCTTGTTGTTATTTAGCACATTTTTGTTGTGAGCGGATAGTATCGATCCAATATTGGGCATACAGCTATAACTGATCTTGATAGTGATGTGGAAAACAGTCATTTACAATTTTAAGAAATTCATGTCCAATTTTTTTGTTTTAACGTTGGCGCTGCAAGACGTGGGGTTGAACCATATAATGTTTCTTTTTCTTTTCTTTTTGACTTTAGATTGCACGTTGTGAGTAGCCGGATTGTATTTCAGCTCATAGTTGAACCCGCTTTCGTTGAGGGCTTCCTGATACGGTTTCTTAGTTTCGTCGAAAGCTGCTTTGTTAGAGGATATATGGGACAGTCTCTTGTTTATGCCTTCTGGGATGTTCTTTATTATAGAATGCGGATGGTTGCTCTTGCAATTGACATAGCGCGGCTTGTTGTTCTCCTTTAAGTAGGGTTTATAGGTTCCATCAGTGAGGTTAAGTATTATATCCGTAGTTGATCACTTTCCTGTTTGCCTCGATTTTTAAGCTGTGTTCTTGCGTAGGTCCTTTTTAATTTGTTCGATTTCACGGGGGGGTTGCGTTGAATGCAGCATTGCATAGTAGATAGGCCTATAGACAGAGACCCATAATATTATTCTAAGTTAATTTACAGTCGTTGATACAATCTATAATTGTATGCTGTTATTCTGATAGGAAGCGATTTGTAAATTATTAAAATAACTCAAAATAAGGAATACAAATACATTTTAAACTTTAATCAAGGAAGTAAATAAATATTATGTCTGTAGCAAAGTCGACTGTATATATGCCTCTGCTTAAAAGTGATATTTTCAACGACAGTGAATAGGTTGTTATTTTTTAAATTAATTCAAAATTATAAAGCTATGTGTAATTATAGAAATTGTAATAGGGTCTAATAGATGATAACGATGATGATAATGATAGAGATAGTAAAAGATAAATGATGATGAGAGTGAGGATGGTGTTGATGATATTGATGTTGATGATGAGGATGATGATGATGGCGATGATGATAATAATGAGAATGATGATGGTGGTGAAAATGATAATAGGTTTAAAAATAATCATATTATTTTTTTCATTTTTATTATTTTTTTCAATTTCAATTTATTTCACTTTATAAATAGAAAAAAAAAACACATCCAATAAGGAGAACTTAAAAACTACAGAGAAGATGCGGAAGAAAAACAATTATCGACTAAAAAACCATCTATCAACCAGATTGATCCAGAACAACAGTACCCGTAATGTAACCCATGACATCAAAAAGGAGATAGAAATCATCTCAAGAGGTCACCATTATAATTTCAGTAATTAATTACAATGTATATTATAAATTGAGTGAGGCCTTAATGTTTGTGCCGATTTGCCGTCCAGACGCGTGCACAGCTCTAAAATAAATACATCGTAGCATCAATCTGTTAAATGTCTTAGGGCCTATTATTACCTCTTATGAGCTCATATTTTTGCCTATCAAATTATAAAAAATCAATTTTACGAATCTACATAATATTGGACGAGGACTTGTCACGTACAAAGCAACATATGTGAGAATTCATTATTTAAATTACATTAGTAAAGTACGGTGAAAGGAGCAGCAGAGTTGGCCTAGGTAAGTGGAACGTACCACTTCAGTGATCGCGGCTGATACAAACACGTATATGTTACGTATACTAAATAACGTAATAAAAATATTATAAACTCCTGACCATGTTAATCACTAAAATAAGTCAATACGACACGAATAAGGAATGTCTACATCCATCAAATTTGAGCAAGTATTTTATAATCCATTTTTTACTATATTCTTTACCAGTAGACCTATCTTACTGCTTTAACATTATAAACAAAACTATTATTGGCTCATGTTCTTCTTTATCTAAAATGTACTCTGACTTTCATTTGCAAAGGTCTTTCTAAGCTATAGTTCGACAGGGTTCACAGAATGATTATTTAAATAATACACCTTATTCACATTCACAGGCGGCGATGGTCGTCTACCAATAACATGTTAGTGTTTTTAAATTTTAGCTGGCAAGTAAATAGTAAGCAGCTTTTTTCTTTAGGGGTGGTGGTGGGGGGGGGGTCATTCATGAGAACAATTTTAAGGCTAACATTATTGTTGGCTTTAAGTCTCTAGAAAGATGAGAGGGTGACAAGAGACAAGAGAGAAAACTGTTCCTAAATTCATTTAAACATGCCTTATTTATACAGGAGATCCCTTCTTTCTGCACCCCCTAAAATAAGTCAATATGTGACGAATAAGGATGTCTACAGACTACATCCATCACAACATTTTATCATGTATTGTATAATACATTTCTTACCATATTCGTTACAAGTAGGGATAGGCCTAGTATCTTACCAGCTTTAACATTATAAACACAATTATTATTGGCCCATTTTCTTAATTTAAAAAGTAATTTGACTTACATTTGCAAAGGTCTTTCAAAAGTATTTAATATTATGCTGTAGAATATTTTGTTGTTGAAATACTTGCAGCATTTGGTCGACTGGGCTTCACAGAATTATTTTCTGGGCGGATCCAGGGTCCGATGGTCGGCGACGTCCGGTCCTTCCACCACCCTTAACATGTTAAGGGGCGGATTTGGAAAAGTCAAATAAAAAAAAAAAGAAAAAGAAAAAGAAAAAAATTGATCACCCACAAAGTCTCAGATGTTATTTTTTGGGCGTCTAGAAAACAAAAAATGGTGGTGTTGATCTCGATCGGCCCCACTTTCCCACCCCCCCCCCACCCACTTTCAGACATCTCTTGATCCGGCCCTGTAGAGTGCTTTTAGCAGGCAAAAAATGTAAATAGGATGCAGCTTTTTTCTTCTTTAGGGGGTGGGGGAGGGTCATTCATGAGAATAATGTTCAGGCTAAAATTATTGTTGGCTTATAGATCGCTCAAACGATGGGAGGGTGACAAGACAAAAGACAATCCCCCAAGTCATTTAAGCCTATTTCATTCATTCTTTCATTAAAACGTATTTCATTCATTCTTTCATTAAAACGTATTTCATTCATTCTTTCATTAAAACGTATTTCATTCATTCTTTCATTAAAACGTATTTCATTCATTCTTTAATTAAAACGTATTTCAATTATTCTTTCATTAACATTCATCCTGCAAATAATATGACCGAATACCTCACATGATTATGACGACGACGACGACGACGACAACGACAACAACAACAATAATAATAATAATAATAATAATAATAATAATAATAATAATAATAATAATAATAATACGGGTTGAATATGTCAGGATAAAGTTCGTTTTATCGGCCTGCTATAGTTCTCTGCTCAACCCGAGAGGAACCATTTCCGCTGTCTGCCACCGCAGGTAAGCCGGGGTAACTTCAGTGAATATTGAATAGAACACACTTTGCTGTATCTCTAAGTGTGTTTATGCCATAGGGCGGATGCAAGATTTGGCAGTAGGGGATGCGTGAGTGTCCACCTCACTGCCCCCACCAGGGGCGGATCCAGAAATGTCCAAAAGGGGGGGGGGGGCGCGGAAGGGGGGCCGAAAGTTGGGCCGATTGAGACAACACTGTCGTAGGGGGTCCGGGGCATGCCCCCGCGAAATATTTGTGTTCTAGACGCCCGAACATAACATTTGAGGCATTCTGGGCTATCATTTTTTTCTTTTTCTCTCTTTTTTCCCCTTTTTTTTACCTCTCAAAAGGGGGGGCCCCCTAAATCCGCCCCTGCCCACCATGGTTGGGGCTGAGGGAATAGAAAAATTTTTGAGAATAGGGACGTCTCAGGCGCGGATCCAGAGTTTTAGCTCGGTTTCCATAGAATCGCTCACCCTATCGGCGACAGTCGTGACAGTTGTAGTTCACAGACGAATCGGGGTGCCTTCCCGATTGCGCAGAGCAGCTGGCAATGCACCCTGATTCGTCTGCGTTGGTAACGCAATCAGAAAAGTTGAACCGGGTTCAACCATCCCGACAAATGTCCGCGACTGTCGCCGATAGGGTGAGCGACTCTATGGAAACCGAGCTTTAACCTGACTGTCGCACATATGGGATCCTGGCTGGGTGGGGTCAGGGGATAGAGAAAGTAATGCTTGCTTGTTCCGTCACTGAAAGAATATTTTAGACGTGGTGTGTGATTCGTATTATGTAAGGACATTCTCAAGGGCGGATTTAGAGGGGGGGGGGGCTAAACAGGCTTACCCCCCCCCCTAAAATTTCATAGCCATTTCTTTTTAACTGCTTTTTGAAGGTCCAAATTAAAATATTGTTTAATGTTTTCTTCACACACATCATATTTATGGGCTAAACATTTTACAGTAGTTGTTTTTCAGTGATAAAATAAAAATGAAATGCGTTTTTTAAACGACCAGCGGACAAAAAACATAAGCTAAGAAAGCTGCTTTTGCCTTGCCTTCATGCTCAAATCTCGAAGCAAAGGCCGTTGTGTAGCGATCTCAACGTTTGTGTAATACAAACTTTTCGTGTCCCGCGGGTTTGTTCTTGTCTAGTCTTTCCCTGATTGCTTGCGGTCAGAGGTATTTGAATGTTTGGAAATAAACTAATAATAAACTAAAATTTTCGTGTCGAGCGAGTCGTTCTTGTCTAGTCTTATCTTGATTGCTTGTGGTCAGAGGCAGGTATTTAAACGTTTGTATGATACACTAAACATTTCGTGTCGAGAGAGTTGTTCCAGTTTAGTTTTTCTTGATTGCTTGTCGTCGGATACTACTACTACATTTAAAACATATTTTAAGGGGAATTCTTTTGTCGTCTGAGGTTCTCCTTAACATTGTCAAATTTTACCTTTAGGGACAGTATTTTTATTATGGAACTGTCAGGAAGAGCTGCGAAGTGCAACGAAAGAGGATCGCACTCTACAGATGTTAATTAACACAATATTTAAGGGATGGCCAAAAACTCCAAAGTCGTGCCCAGGGGCGGATTTAGGGGGGGGGCGGCTCGGCCCCGGCCCCCCCCTTTTGGGAGGTAAAAAAAGAAAAAAAAAAAAAAAAAAAACAGGCCTGTAACTGTCTCTTATACACATCTAGATGTGTATAAGAGACAGCATACATACATCTAATAGCTAAAGCGTTCAGCTACCCCTCTTAACCCCATCTTATCGGACGGAGACACCTCCTCCCAAACCCGTCTCCGCAGCACTTGGAGGAACTTTACACATATACCTATAGGCCCCACCCCCCCCTAACCAAAACTTCTGGATCCACCCCTGATTCTATTTCACTTATGGCGCCCTGTAGTTTTGTATACAAGTTATTTCAAATGGTTTGTTTCTATCTGTAGGAAGTAACAGCAACAATTTATCGCCAACCTAACATTTTCCCTAGTGTATACTTAGACTTCTTAACTAAATATATTTACAATATACTTTTTTTTAAATTAAATAATCTTATTTTTTCATCATCATATTCATTATGAAATATGATACATATTGAACTCAGAGGTGGCGCCAAGATTTGCACTACGGGGGTCCAATGTCCCCGATAGGTGGTGGATGTCCCAGACGAAAACAAATTGGACGTGATCAGCAGTTGCTAAAAATTAAAAAGGTATCCAGAGGCAAGCCTCCTGAATAATAAGACAATTTAGGGGTTTCAAATGATTATTTAATCGATTTCAGAGTCTACTAATATGAAGAAATTTCATATAATATTTTTTTCTCCCAACAAATTGAGGTTTTCTCCATGACAAGGGTGTGGATGGTTCTCCCTGACGGGGGTCCTCGTCGTCCCTGCCTTCCCGCGTGCACCACCCCTGCATAAATTGTATGTACAATCCATCTACTCAATGCTGGCCTTCCTCAGATGCAGAGACAGCAGACCTTTAGTAAGAATAAGCAAAAAATATAAAGTAAATATACTGTATAGAATAAGTGAAAATTATAATTAGTTGGAAAATAATACCTTAAAACGGTTGTATTAATTATTTTTTTTAGATTCTACAAAGGATTTTAACTGTACCCTACCAATTATTTTTTCTGTCCAATATTGTATGATTCTAGAAAATGAAATTATTACAAAAATATAATACTATCTTGTGTATACATGCTTTATATCTCAAGTTATGCTTAAATTATTGTAGTATATATGTGATCTTCACAAGTTGAATCAAGTGGAGCTGCAGCTCTGCTATTATCATTGATCAAATCATCTTTCCTTTGTGATTCCATAGCTTGTTCTACAGCAGCTCCATGAACACCACTGGCTTGCAGAGGAATTTCATATCCTGTGTCACTTGGTAAATTTGGTGTTGTTAGTCTAGCTTCGTTATTATAATTGATCAAATCATCTTTCCTTCGTGATCCCATAGCTCGTTCTAGAGCAGCTCCACCAACACCACTGGCTTGCAGAGGAATTTAATACCCTGTATCACTTAGTACATTTGATGTTGTTGGTATAACTCCAACATCATCATTAACTGAATGATCATTCCTTTGTGATGGCATAGATCGTTTTGCGGCACCACTGGTTGGCAGAGAAATGTTTTCATACCTTGTGTTATCTGGTGTGTTCGTTGCTGTTGGAATTGCACTACACACTGAACTAGCCACCACTGACATTTCTCTAGGTGGGTTGGGAGCACTACTGGTTTGAATGTTGTTCATATTTGTAGTATGTTCCGTTTTCTTATGGTTTTTATAATACCACCTAATTAAGAAAAAAAAAAATGTCATCATTGTTATCAAGTAACACTTAAGCAAAAAAAACCATAGCTATTTAAACAGGCCTGTAATTTCATAAAAGCAAACAACAATGTCAATATAGAGAGTGTAATAGCAAAACCAACATTCTGAATATCAAAAATATAATATAGGCCTAACTAAAAAAAAAAAAAATAAATAAAATAAAATTCTTAAAAGAAATGTAGCTAGATATGAATAGAAACACTACCTGCAGATGAAGACAAATAATGTACACATCACCACGCAGACAAAGACTATGTATACTAGTATCAGGTAGGTTGATGCATAATGCTATAAGAATACAGAATATAATTATTTATTTTCTTATTATATAAAAAAATACATAAAAACCAACATTACCCAAAAATACTCTTATTGTCATATAGTTCATAATTATAATAGAAAACATTAAAAAGGAGAAAAGAGAGAGTTGCTGCTGAGGCGTACTTCACCGAATCATTAAATAGAATTTCGACATATACCTATGATTGTTAAGTTGAAGAGTACAAGGTGCTGTTGTATCCTGAACAATCCATCGCAGTGACTTATGAAAAATGATTTCCAATCATCAACAAATCATGTTGCTGAATATCTGTTGTGATTGTGATAAAATCATTTATTGTTTATTTAAAATAATGTGTAAATTAATTTATAAATTACATGAGGTTGTGCAGACAGATACCCCTCCTCACCAAAAAAATTACTCATGTCCCCCTCCCCATCTCCCCGAAAAAAGACAAAAAAAAAAAACAATCCAAAAAACAAAAACAATAAACCAAATATAAGTTCCTTTTAAATTTAGTTGTAAAAAATGAAATTTTCGTTGAAGGCCAGTGATTGATACGATTATAATAACTTACGTTCCTATCTCAGCACTGTTTTTTTTTTAAGTTTTATCTATTCATTTATATAGTGTAACTGTAACGATATTTTAAAAATTGCTAGCTGTGTGGATTCTGTGTGTATCTATTAGCTTACCTTCCTCACAACGTTCACCTTCATATCCACTTAAACAAGTACAGGAGTATCCATTGGTTCCATCCACACAGAAACTCGTATACACGCAAGGATTGCTCGCACACTCATCAACGTCTGTTTTCAAGCAAAGAAGTAATAAACTAAATATATTTGAGTAAAAAATATTTATAGAAAAATCATAAACAGTATCAATTGCAGATGAAATATAAAACATAATAAGCCAATATAATCAAAGAATAATTGGTTCTATTTAAAAACCAGACCTGATTGGGAAATGGTTCCTATTACCACTTACATTTCAATTTTGTTTAAAAGTTTTTATGATTAGAGGACCGGAGGCAGGGTCAATAAAAGTCATCTGCGCATGCAAGAATGTTTTCCTCATCGCGTAGATTGTAGGACGCAATTTGGCCAAATCTATATATACAGGTAATGTAGGATGCTTGGAAGAACAGTCATGCATGAGTGATTCCGTTTCAGCGTCAAATTGGCGCGCAAATCGAAACCTCCCTACTAATAAGTTATATATTTGAAGATACCACTTGAGCACAATAGCTACCTACACATACTTATCTTATGCATTCTAACAAAAGATAATGTAATGTATGTATTTTCAAATAGCGCTGTATATCAAAGTGTTAAGCGCTCGAGGTACGTACTAGCTTGTTCAGTAATTTGTTTCTTCCCAATAAATTGGAACCTGCTATTTCTCATCTGTCCACAACAGGGGCTGTAAGGACCAGTACACAGGGGTTTATGGAAATGGGAATATGTACTTTGAATAGAGTGGTTGGCGCATTGCTTATGGCTAGGGCTCCCAACTTTGAGATCAGGGGTTCGAAACTCTCGTTGTGCAAGTCGCTTGTGTCCTTGGGCATGGCACTTTATCTAAACTCTACCTGGAGCAAAGAAGGCTGCATTTTGTGCTGGTTTGCCGTAGTATGTTATTCAGTAACAGAGGTAATAACAATCAGCGCCTTTCATCATTCAATTTGGAATTGGTGCGGTTATAAATGTTTGGCATTATTATTTAAATTAATATTAACACGATATCAAACCTTTTATAATATCGAAAACAAGACTATGATAACACAATAAGAAATTGACTACAAGTATAAAAAAAAAAAACTCAAATAAATAAATATGGTAACACTTTTAACTAAACAAAAAGTAAATTTATGATTACTGTACAATTAAGCCCTTCTCCTGGATATTGTTACGACATTCCCACAAAATTACAGCACAAATGTATGTAAACATTGCGTTTGTGGGATCCTGGCCCTATAATGACCGGTCAGTCTGTAAGTTTACCTTCATCGCATCGTGCGCCACTATATCCTGGTTGGCAGGTGCAAAAGGATCCATTAATCGCATCGGTACAGACGCCACCATTTTGGCACGGGAAGCTGAAGCATTCGTTATAGCCTGTAACGTAAGAAAACAATTCATTATTGTTTTCCTATTTTTATCAAACAGCAAATCTCTCACTCATTAGTTATACATTAACATCTAAGTTATGTTTTAAACACAATGAAAATGATTATACTGTATAAAAATGTGATTATGGCCTATTACCTATGACCTTTATATTAAAGGAACATAAGTTGTTGGTGTTTCCTGAACCATCCGTCGCATTGACTGATACAAGGTGATTTCCAATGTCCAACAAATCCTGTTGCTGAATATCTGTTTTGATACTTGGAGGTACACCTGAGTTATTAAAATTAGCCTACCTTGCTCGCATAAAGTGCCCGACCATCCCTGTACACACGTGCAGTCAAAACGATTTGTTCCGTCAACACATGCACCGCCATTCTGACATGGATTGCTGGCACACTCGTTTGTATCTGAAATAAGGGGCAAAATAACGATAAATCTGCAAAACATTGATTATTGTGTAACATTGCTTTCTTAGGATATGCTTATATTTTTTTTAATAAGCACGGTTAGGCTATCTTATGCCAGGCATTACACTTCCTTTTCCTTTTGTGTTCTCAGTTTATTTTTTGCAATTTTTTTATTTTCTAATCTGACTTAGGAGTCTGTATACTGTCAGCGCCTTGAGACGATTCGTATAGTCTTTGGTTGGTAAAGCTTTTAAAAGAAATTTATAAGGCCTGTATTTACATTTTACTGACGAATTCACTTCATATTTATGAATTTTAGGGTATAATCAGCCTATACATTCTATCACATTAAAAAATTGTTATGATGCGTGAAACGTAAAAAGTGGATTCATGCGTGAGACTCATGCATTATGCATGTGAGCTGGTAGCCTGTGTAATGTTCATTATAACTTGCATAAATTATTACAAATTCATTATCATTCACGTTATTCTTACCAATTTCACAGTTAGCACCAGTCCAACTTGCAGTACAGTCGCATTCGTACCTGTTAACGTTGTCGATACAAACAGCTAAATTCTGACATGGGTTACTCAAACACTCATTGATGTCTGTAAATAAAAATGTATCATTTAAGAATAAAATCTACGCTATCATTATTGTTATATTGTTTGTAAATATTAGTTTTAAAGTATTAGACAATTATTTAATAAAATTATCCAGTTAACTATTCATGAAATAGACATAGTATGTAATAAAATTATGTTTAAAATGTTATCTACAATGTCTGTCAGTAAATACATATTAATTCAATCATCCGATTCTTACTTCTATTCAACAAGCAAAAGTTCATACAATGGTGAAAACTCAATACTTTAAGCCGGCTTTACACTAAAAGAATTTATTTGCGTAAATTAAAAGCATAGGTTCATGCGTAGGCGCATTCACATTTCTATTGGTGTTTTTCACTTCAGTGAGCTGTGATTGGTCGAGCATTTTTTTTACTTTGCAGAGGGTAAAAATGCGCGACCAATCAGAGCTCAGGAAGCAAACCGACCCTTTTGATTCGCGTGAATAAATTCGCCTAGTGTATGACCGGCTTCAGAACATGGTGATCAAAAACATAAATTGCTTCCTACTATTTTCACAGTTGATTCCGTTATAACCTGGCACGCAGGTACAATCATAGCGATTAACTCCATTGGCGCACTGCGCGCCATTTTGACATGGGGTACTGGAGCACTCATCGTAATCTGTAAGACGAAAAAATTATAAAACAAACAATGTTTATCATGAAGTTGCTTCAATATCATCTCTATTTTCATCATTGTTATAAGCATATGGTGGCAGTATCAATTAAAATTTCCAGCCAAATATCTTGAGTTTGAGAACGAATTCAGTCACACACACACCTCTGAGTTAATAAAATACATTTCAAATGATAGATAGTTATTTGATCTGGATATTAGACCTCTTTATTAAGGCCTAAGACAAATTTCTGTAGTGTTTTTGTCTATTTCCGTACGTCCGTATTTAAGTAAAATTTCAGTAGCAACTACGGAAATTCCGTAGTACTTGCGAAGTCTGGGCCTGCAATCAAGATGATTCCCTCCCAAGTCTGTAAAGTGGTACAATTTAGTGTTTGTATGCATCTTGTTTAATAAAGACAAAAAAAGTACCAAGAAAACCCTAGTTAGTACTCCTAGGCCTTGTTTCTGTTACATTTAAGTCAAATTTTCACACAATTTTCCTAATTAATACAAAGTTTATGAGACTGAAAATAATTCTCTTGAAAAATGTTCCCTGAAAATAAAAAAAAAACCGCATTTCTGTATACCTATAAAAGAAATTTATTCTGGGAGGGATTAGTGAGTTCTGTAAGATTTTATACTCATCCCCCTATCCATCTATCTATATTTGTCATTATCAAAAATTTCCAGGAGTGGTGCCAGCTTTTACTCGATTGGCAGCACATCAGTATCGACAGATGGGCCAGAGTCCACACCTACCTCAGCACCCCCTAATCTTTCATTCCTCCACTGGTACTACCCCTGCAACTGTGGACATACAAGACCGTGAGATATCCGGAGCTAAGTATTTACGTTTTGGAAAAAATATAGTATTTTTGTGTGAATACTTTTTAAGCAAACTTACCAACATTACATACATCCCCAGTCCAGCCACCCACGCAAGAGCATGTGTACTGGTTAATGTTGTCGGTACATGCACCGTTATTTTGACATGGCTGGCTTTGACATTCGTCAATATCTGCGAATAAAGGTTACCATATAAAACAAATTAAAGAATGACATCATATGACGAATGACAATTTTATAAAATATATGTAGGCCTATATATTGAACTTGCCTTGAATTAGTACCGTAAATTATTAACATAAAAACATTTTGTTTGAATCAGTATTTATCAATGAGTTTTTGAGCTGTTTAATTTCAGTGACATTTTCCTAATATAATTAATTGTACATAATTGTTTTTATTATTGTTGATAAATTTAATTTAATAAATAAATGTTTTTGTTTTGGTTTCTGGTTTAAACTTGTAAATTTAATCTTGTTCTTGTTTTTGAGAATTTGTTGTTACTCTTCAATTTTGTTTACGAAATTGAAAATAAAGCACATTTAAATTTAAATTCGAAGATATTTTCAGTGTTTTTATATAAAAAACAATAATAAAAAAACAAACAAAAATAAAAAATAAATGTCTTTTTAAACACATTTATTATTCTAAGTATCTAAATTGAACTTACTTGTCTCACAAAGCGTTCCGGTGTATCCCGCAAGACAAGAACAAGTAAACATGTTCTGCAGATTGTTACAGGTTGCACCATTTAAACACGGACTGCTACTGCACTCATTAATATCTGAAATAGAATAATTTAACATTAGCATGTAAACATTTAATTGCAAAGCTATTAATATGCAGCAGCTCAGTCAGCTAAACTGGCGGTAGCTGAACCGCCATGATCTCTTGCCTCTTGGTCCCTGGTTCAATTCCAATCGCTGCTCTCCTTGTATTTAAACTAGAGGGCTGAAATGCAAGTTACGATAGCGCACCTTCTTTCAGATGGGACGATTTAGCTGTTGGTCCCGTAGGCATTAGGCTCATGTGCACGTTAAAGAAAACAGTACACTCTGGAAATAATTCTCAAAACTTTCGAGGGTTATCCTTGGTAAATCACACCGAAGAAATCCAATTCAATGTGATAGTCCATTATCACTACAGTACGACTTACCTATGTTGCAGTTTATTCCGGTCCAGCCAGGAGTACAGGTGCAGCTATACATAGCAAGGCCATCCACACAGCCAGCTCCATTTTGACAAGGACTTGACGAACATTCATTTATATCTGGAAAAAAGTGCAAGAAAATAGCCATATCTCTATGAATTTTTTTTGGGGGGGGGGGGGAGAAATTACCAATTAATGGCTATAGATTTTTTTTCTATTTTACTTCTTTCGGCAGTACAAACATTAGACTAACCATTCAAAATGAAAGAGGAGGAAACAAAAGTGATTAAAAACTACTTTTGTCAAAGGGCGTGCCTCTCTAACTTCACACAAAATACAAACACATTGATAACTTAAACCTAAAATTGGACCTAATTTTTTACTTGCCAATCAATGTTTCCCTAATATTGAAAGTTGACCATTTGACTGAGTAATATGTTCAAATTGGATTTGAATAAAAAGTCACCCCTTGATATTAATGGTCAATATATTAATTGTATTGAAAATAATTAATAATTTAATCAACTTTTTTTATAATCCAATATGATTTTGTATCTATTTTTAATGTTATTGTATGTATTAGTTTAATTAAATAATAATTCAATAATTGTCTGTCTTGTAATTATATATACTATTTATGTATCGTTTTAAACAGACAATTTCCCACACATCTCTTTTTTGTTCGATGTGACGTTGATTGGTTGAAGGTGGGATGTAGAAGTGCTTGGCACCTGTTAATTTCTTTATTTTTGCTGCTTTTTCTATATTGCTATTTTGTAACTTCAGCTACTTTGTATGTTCAGTGATGAAGCTTAATTTTTTTTTAAAGTGTGGACATATAAGGATTAAATATTTTGTGCATAATACATACTTGTTCCACAATTGTCGCCTTCATAGCCAGGGGCACACTGACAAGAATAAGAAAATTCAGCATCATTACAGATGGCGCCATTCAAGCAGGGAGCATCCAAGCAATCATCTAGATCTAAGAAAGAGAAAAGGGATTTTTTTCTTCTTCACAAAATTATTTCTTTTTAGTATTTCTATGTCAGTAATACAGACATTACAGTGATCAGAAAAAGTAAACATAATGAAATATCCCTAAAAATTAATAGACATTACAATACAATACCTGTCTCTTATACACATCTAGATGTGTATAAGAGACAGCCCCAGTCCAGCCACCCACGCAAGAGCATGTGTACTGGTTAATGCTGTCGGTACATGCACCGTTATTTTGACATGGCTGGCTTTGACATTCGTCAATATCTGCGAATAAAGGTTACCATATAAAACAAATTAACGAATGACATCATATGACGAATGACAATTTTATAAAATATATGTAGGCCTATATATTGAACCTGCCTTGGATTAGTACCGTAAATTATTAACATAAAAACATTTTGTTTGAATCCGTATTTATCAATGAATTTTTGAGCTGTTTAATTTCAGTGACATTTTCCTAATATAATTAATTGTACATAATTGTTTTTATTATTGTTGATAAATTTAATTTAATAAATAAATGTTTTTGTTTTGGTTTCTGGTTTAAACTTGTAAATTTAATCTTGTTCTTGTTTCCTTAGTGACTGTCTCTTATACACATCTAGATGTGTATAAGAGACAGCTCTTTCAGATGGGACGATAAAGCTGTTGGTTCCGTGGGCATTATGGCCCATGTACATGTTACGCACAAACTACACAGACACACACACACACCCACACAGTATACTACGGAAATAATTCTCAGAACTTTCGAGGGTTATCCTTGGTGAATCACACCGAAGAAATTCAATCCAACGTAATAATAGTCCATCATCAATACAGTACGACTTACCTATGTTGCAGTTTATTCCGGTCCAGCCAGGAGTACAAGTGCAGCTATACATACCAAAGCCATCCACGCAGCCAGCCCCATTTTGACAAGGACTTGACGAACATTCATTTATATCTGGAAATAAGTGCAAGAAAATAGCCATATCTCTATGAATTTTTCAGGAAAAATTACAAAATTCCTGGCAATAGATTTTTTTTTTTTTTTTTTTTCTATTTTATGCCTTTTCGGCAGTACAAACATTAGCTTAACCATCCAAAATGAAAGAGGAGAACTCTGGAGGGATAAAAGTGGTTACAAAAACTACTATTGTCAAAGAGCGTCCTCTCTAACTTCACACACAATACAAACATGTAAACCTAAAATTGGACCTAACAAGTATTTTACTTAAGCCAATCAATGTTTCTCTATTGAAAGTTGACCATTTGACTGAGTAAAACATGTTCAAATTGGATTTAAATAAAAAGTCACACCTTGATATTGATGGTCAACATGTTAAATGTAGTGAAAATAAAGAAATAATTTGTTTTTTTTAATTAACGTTTTTATAATCCAATATGATTTTATATCTATTTTTAAAGTTATTGTATGTATGTGTTTAATTAAATAAATAATAATTCAATAACTGTCTGTCTTGTCATATAAAGATACATATTATATAATGTTAAATGTATTTATCTTTTTTTAAATACTATTTTTGTAGTATGTTGTATCGTTTTAACAGGCAATTTCCAACACTTGGCAGGTAATTGACAGGTACTTGGTACCTGTCAATTTCTTTATTTTTACTGCTTTTTCTATATTGCTATTTTGTAACTTATGCTTGTTGTATGTTCAGTGATGAAGCTTAATTTTTCACAAAAAGTGTGGACATATAAGGATTAAATATTTTGTAAATAAAACATACTTGTTTCACAATTGTCGCCTTCATAGCCAGGGGCACACTGACAGGAATAAGAAAATTCAGCATCAGTACAGATGGCGCCATTCAAGCAGGGAGCACTTAAACAATCATCAAGATCTAAGATAAAGAATACGGATTTTTTTTTCTTCACAAAATTATTTCATTTTTGCATAATACAGACATTACAGGCATAAAAAGTAAACATAATAAAATAGCCTGAATAATTAATAGACATTACAATATAATACAAAACAATTATTCGAGAGAAAATTTTTAAAATTCATAAAAAAAACTGAAAAATATAAATAAATAAATTAACCCATTGAGATTCTACTGTAATAAAATATTGCAAAAAAAAGATATTGCATAAATGAAATGCGATTTCATTTACTATATAATACAATTAATAATTTTACATTGGCATTTCTAATGAATATTTTATATTATAAATAGACATATCAAAACAACAGCTGTTTTCAGAACTACAGTGTCTTTTTAGTGTACCTCAATTACAGGTTTTTACAATAACAATATATAATTATGAAGTTCTTTATTAATACAGGAGAATATTTTGTATAACGCCTGTTAGAAAAAAAATTACTGGCGCTTACATATAAATAATTAAATTAATTAAAGGTTTTTAAGGAGGGTCTTGAATACATAAGTATCTGAAGTTGATCTAGTGGAAGAAAGTTCCATAATTTTGGAGCAGCAAAATAAATAGAATATTCGCCAGTACAAACATGCAGCATTCTAGGAACAGGTAACATTAACTGAGTTTGACTGTCTTGTGGAAAGTAAAGATAACAGTTGTGAGATTGATAAAGACAGATGGTATGAAGCGTGTCCATATATGAGTTAGTAGATTTTGAAATTTAGACATTTATTGGATTACCTGCTCAAAGCAAAGAAATATGAATAAAGATTAAAAAAAAACCAAAAACAAATCAATATGTTTATAGCTGTTTTGACATAACAAAACTATTTTAATACTGCGCGAGTGTACAAAAGACAAAAATGAACAGATTGAGCACGTAGACTGGGTTCCAGTCCCTAATCTTTGTCTTTAAATCTATTTTGACACCAATGGCGTTCCATATTACCTATTTGCTTGGCGTTAAAAGTTTCTCGATATATACCGTCGCTGGTGGCGCTCTCCAAAATTAACTAATACTAGGAAAACTTATAATTAGAGACTTGTGGCAAGTCTAATTGAGCACGCTGCATGGCGCAATATTTGGATGATTTCATTATCCAAAAAGGGTATGAAAATGCACTTCATTAAATGATCAATTATTAGTGAAAATTGTTAAAAATAAATTCCCAATCGATTCATAACACTGTAAAAATAAATCCAAAATCAAGAATATTCATTTCTTGAATTTTAACAAGTCTTTGATACAGCAGGTACCACATTTTCATTAGTTAACAAAATGGAACACGCCCAGATCTCTGGGCTTGCTGTGAGTTTTTTTTTTATTTTTAAAAGCCTTTAAAAGAATGCAAAAATATAACGGAAGAAAATTTTATCCAATGAGATTATTTTTAATATATAACTGATTGCAAGAAAACTGCCTTTCTGTTGCCGCTTCAAACTAAGCAAATGGATTGGTATAGGCAAAGTTATGACGTTGTAAATAAATGACTCCTCACAAACCGGCTCAAATCCCGCTGAAAAGCAAGCTAATATTGCTTATATTCTTCTAATTCAACCCAAAAATGATGGAGCTAAATATTTGAAAGCAAATTCCCAACTAAGTGGTTTGGTTTTTTTTTTTTTTTTTTTTTGGTCTCTCTCTAAATGATGGATAGGAAATGGCTGTTTGACATATTGCAATTTAACGTATTTCCCTCAGAAGAGAGATGGTTGCATGTTGTGTACATTTGTGTCAACGTTTAATATGATCAAGTGCTTTAAAATTTCCGTTAATTTCATACAAAAGTATGATATATCAATCTAAAATCAAATGTATTTCCAGACGATTTCATCATTATAGCTATTAAATATTAAAACAGTCATTCAATTCAATTCATTTTTTTTTTATTGCTACAAGTGCCAACTTGGGCTAATAAAATCTGCAGAAAGATAGCACAATCAATAAAATTGGTGCTTGGTGTTTACTTAAAATAAATTAATATATTCTATAATCATACATACCTGCTCGATAGCTCAATGTCCAACCACTACGTGGATTATTAAAATCTGCAGAAAATAAAATCCATGCAGAGTCGTCCGTAATAGTGTACGTGAATGGTAACGTAAATGGCGCTTCACTTGGTATGGACGTATTACCCGAGTACTGTGCAATGGCAACATTGAAGTCTGCTGTACCACCAGCTCCGTATTCGTAAAAGTCTCTGTCTTTTTCGGTGTTAAACTGTTCTATCGTAAATACGATCTTTTGGGCTTTAGAGACCCGGATAAGATAGATGCAAGCGCTCCGGTCTGCGTAATCAGCCGGGTAGTTTGGTGATGAAATTTGGCCTGTTGCTGCATAGTGATTTGTGCCACAATTTTGTCCTTTAAAAATGGAATGAATAAAACCTTAAATTTTAGAGCGACTACAAGTGATTTTGAAACTCTAATGCAGAGCGCACCATGTGATGTTTGTAAGGTCTAGACTCGCAAAATAGACTACATATTTAATAAAAACGTTGATGCAAATTCGCAGAAGTGTAAAGCTCTAATTCTGCATATATAGCACCAAGAAATAGCTTGCTAACTAAATTGCTGTGGTCGTACTTCTTTCCATTCCATTGAAACAATACAGCAGTATATTTTTTCTATTAGTAGTGCATATTCATAAGAATTGTGCTATCAAAAATAATTGAAATATTTTATAATCTTTATATTAAAACACATTCTGTTTTTAGGAAAGGATAATAAATCAATGGTTAACCTGATGTGATGTCACAATTTGTTCCCATCCATCCATATTGACAGTAACAGATGTATGCTTCTGCCGCTTCAACACAATTTGCGCCATTTTGACATGGAAAACTAAAGCACTCTGCAAGAAAAGTAAATGAATTAAGTTAAAACAGATTTGTTATTTCAATCTATACTACTTGTCTCCCAATGTGTTTTTTTTTCAATATAGATACCAATTATTGTTTTCAAATTTTTCTTTATTGCATGTAGAATACATATAATACACTTAAACACTCACACACAAAAATATTACAGCATTATTTTTTCCCTTCTTATCAGTTTATATTTTTTTTTGTCATGAGTTTTCTTTTATTTCGTACTTTTTTTCTTTTTTTCAAGCTTGGCCTCCTCAGTCGAGCAATTCCTTGCGCCGCCCCTACATAATTACCGAAGCAAGAACACTTTTGTCGAATGTACGTTTGATTATCTGCCAGATTCCTCTTTTTCACGTTTCATTAATAATCATAATATTTATTACAGCTTCTGGTTTATTTCGGGGATTTACCTATACGTCACAAACACACATAAAGACCTACAAACACTCCTCCTACACATCGGTACATTATATTATTAACGTATCTGTCCGTGGGTGACTTTTGGTTTATCAAAAACAGACAGACCATACAAAGGGTCCTAAGTCTTTCGGAACTCGTGGGCGTCTCCCGGAAATCGGCACTCCATCAGCAGGAATCTCCTAGAAATTAATCCATCTCCGCAAATTCCTAATTCTGCATGTTTTTACTGCCTTATTATCAATCTTCTCACAGAAGTCAGTGCTTATGTGTATCTTTGTGTAGTTCACAAAACTTAAATGTGTTAAGAAAGCCCATTAAGCAGATCAGTGGTGGATTCAAGGAAGGGGAAAGCATGCCCAGACACTTAAATTTCAAAATTATGACAAAATGGCGTACAAAAGAAACTTATATTCACATTTAAGTCGAGAGGTGCTAGAATAAAAAATGTCTACCCCTGCTCCAACTCAAGGGGCTTACGACGAACCGCCTAAAAACTGGAGATGGTCAGCATTTAAAAACAAATTGATATTCGTAGATATATTTAGAATGTTCTATAGTGTATCGGAGATCATACAAGCCAAGGGGTCCAATTTCCACTGAAAGGAACCTCCCACCAGTTAAGTCACGCTATATGGGCCTGGTGCTGGAGTATTATCTAATTGTTGCAAGTTGAATGTATGCCATACGTATTTGTTTTTGTATTGAATCCATCAAGTGACGTATGTAAATTTTCTGAGAACATTAACTATATTCTGATTCCGAATGAAGAGCTACGACAACTTACCTCCCACAGCTTCAGTCTGCAATATCAGGACATGATTGATAACCAGGACTATAAAAAGTTTCATTTTAGCTTCCAATCTCAAAATTCTGACAAGACATGAAAGACCGAAATAACATTCTCTTACTGTATAAACAGTTCATTACAAAATCACTTTGCACCCAAGTGTTATTTAATCCACTAATTTCACTCAAGTCCTTAATTCGTTCATAACGTACAGTTTTTGAACAGTCCATTAAATAATGCTTGTATTTTATAACGAGGCAAATTGCACCACGACCTCAACTTAAACTCAATTTATTGAGAAAGGAAAAGAGAAGATAAATGTTTGTGCTTGTCAATTGACAACAGTTATTATACGTCTATTATTTATTAAATCCATTATCAAATCACAATATTTTTCTTAGATCTACACAACACAGTTAAAATGGTATCGCCCTATGCATTTGGCCCTTTCGTAAACCCGCCGTTCAAACCATGAGCTCTCACTATCTCTTAATATCGAACATACATTTAGTATATTTATTGAATAACACTTTTGTAGCAGTAGCACACGAAAAACAAAAGAATGTCATCATAATCAGCGAAAACTTATATATATATATGTATATATATATATATATTGATCCATATATATATGTATTTATATGTACATATAAAATTATAGTGAAATATATTCAATCAATCACAGATTGTAGCGCCTATTCACGGCAGAATGTCAATGGTGAGTGGCGCTACGACAATGGTATTACTCAATGTGCACATTAACTCCTAAGGTTATAACTCCGTGGGTTAATTAACAATATTATAATAATATAAATGCAAGATTACTAAAACAATTATATAAATTAATTTATATTGAAACGTTTACTTACACGACTCTAAGTTGTGTAACTAAACGTTTCATTATAATGTGTGGATCATAACAAAGAAAATAACATTGAATATATTACATTATTGGATCTAGATGATTTTTCTCTGTCAATATAAGATGAATCGGAACCGGATTTATTCTGTTGTACAAGCGAATTTGGTAGAGTTTAGAAACAAAAATCTGCTAGACCAATCACATTTATTTTTGGATAAATTTTACAAAGACAAAGAAATCATTAGAATGTAGTTTTCCAGACCCACTGATTTTGCCTTGCATAACAGCAAAAAGCCATATTCCACAGAGTTGAGATGTGTATAAGAGACAGGAATGAGGATTTGAAAATAAATTAGATGGTTACATTGCATACTATTTGTTTCTTGCTTTGTTCAAAATGTTTTGGTTTTTGAAGATGATTTCAACATTAAAAAGCATAGCCAACATGAAGTCATATTATAGTAACTCGATGCCTATCAAATGAGTAATAAAAATTCGCCATAATTCATCAAATATCCGTGGACCCCCACCGGGAGCCCTAGGCGGCTCCCTGGCCCCCAGCCAAGTGAGACTCGATTCGCTCCACTAGCCCCCGTCGGGGCCTTTAGCCCCACCGTCGGGCAGGTCCTGGCGCCACCACTGATAATAGGCCTAGTTATTTACTACATGTTCTGGCATTATTATTAACTAAGTGCTGTGAGAAAATCTGAGGTAGAGGAGTGGCATTTTAGGTATTTATGTGTCCAAAACAGATGACATATTTCATCACTACTATATTTGGCCGGAGATTAACACCCTCCCTCACCCCCTCCCCCGCTGGCACCACCGCATTTAGCCCTCCTTTTCTAAACCCGCTGTGCCAACCCTGGCCCGCCGTGCACCAAATTTATGTATAGTTTCTATGCATGCGCTAGAATTTTGTTCGAGATTGTGAAAAGAAACTCAATCTACGTTCTATTTCCTCCATGGACAGAAGTGTACTGATCACACACAAATTATCAAGTCTTAATGAGTGTAGTGAATCTTTTTCGTCAGTGTGACCAACAACTTTCTATACAATGCAAATCCCAAATAATATTAAAATATTTTGAAACCACAATTTACTACTTATGGAAACTAAATTAAACTGTCTTATAACTTTGACTTGCACAAGTTTCATGAGAGAGAATCGAAAAATATAACATTAGGTGTCCATAATTTAGGTAGGCTGCTTTTAGTTGTAACAGCAGGGAGCGGTTAGAAGATCTATGACCACCAAAGTTGCTATTTGCTGCCATATAGTTACTTCTATTAGTATTTGTGGGCCTGTAGTATAGTAATTTTTTTATTAATTCTTTTAAAACTTTCATTTCCTGCTTGCACTCTGTTAAAATGTTATATTCTTTTAGAAAAGAGGATATATTTTAATGATGATGATGATGATGATGATGATGACGAAGATGATGAAGATGATGATGATGATGATGATGATGAAGATGATGATGATGATGATGATGATGATAATAATGATGATGGTGATAATAATGAGAGAATAATGTTAATGCCAACAATGACTCTAAGCGCTTCATATTATTTCCCCTGGTCAAATCACATAATATGGGACACATCATCAGCAAACTAGGAAGTAAAAATACTTCCGTATTATCACTAAAACAATACAAGAACAGTATTTTGTGTATACATAAATTATATCTCATGTTAAGTATGCGTCACTGATTCAATGTAATGTATAAGCCCTCTCCAATAGGTGATTTAAGTGAAGACGCAGATTCATCAATACCGCTGGTTGGCAGACAGAATTCATACTCTGCTTTATGCGTACATGTTGGCTCAGCATACTCATTAATCAATGTATCTTTCCTGCGTGATTCTATGGAATGTACAACAGCAACTCCATAAGATTCAGTGCAACAGCTTGGCAGAGGGATTTCATATCCTCTACCTTCTAGTGTAGTCGTTGTTGCTGGCGATGTACCACATACTGAATTAACTACCCCAGACATTTCTCCGGGAGGGTTTGGAGCATTGCTAATATTTCCACTGGTTTGCATGTTGGTTATATCATCAGTCATAACCGTATTTGTAGAATTTTCAGTTTTCATTCGGTGTTTATAATAATACCTAAATTGTTTAGGAAAAAACATGTCATTAGTGATACAAAGCTATACATTTCAAACACGACCTGTATTCAAAGGATAATTTTACCGATTATTAAAGAACATAAATAGAAGAAGAATGAGCTCATCGCGTAGTTTGCATTAACTTTGATGGAACGTACATCCTCTCTAGAATGGAGGAAAATTATTTGATGGAGTGGAGAAACTAATGAAAACAAACAAACAATCCAACAAACCAGAACCAATCAAAGATATAGCGCCGCCACTCGGATAGAAGAGCTCTCATGGACGGCCTCAGGAAGCGTTACACTGTATCTCGAATTGCTCTATTTTTTGCTTTTTATTATCTTTGCCATTATGTAATTTGAGAACTGAATAAACATACTCAGTTACAAAATATCCTACTTATAAAATTACATAATATTATATACCTAATCATGCTAAATCAATTTTCAAATATAAAATCGGTAAACTTGTCCTTTTAAATAGGACCATCATTTCATACAATATAAGGAATGTAGCAGTAAGACCGATACTCTTAACAATATCATCAAAAGTAAATGAATTCAAAATATACCTGCAGTTGAAGACAGATATTGGACACATCACCCCTACTAAGATACAGAATATGTACACCACAATCAAGTAGTTATGTTGAGTTGATGTACAACCTTCAAAGAATACAAATTAATATTTTTTGTTTATTATTAAAACAAATTGTACACAAAAACAAATATCAAACACAAAAGAGTTAATCAAAAGGATAGCTAAGGATACCTGAAAAAATGCATGTATGCAATCATTTTTTACTTTATGTTAACACAAACTTCACGCTAGAGTCTTACAAGGTGACAAGCTTGCACCTTTCCTCTTTTTGTCATTACCCTTGATTACGTATTGAAAACGTTTCCTGATAAGCATTTCGACCTTGGCTTTACCTTATCAGGGAGAAAAAACTGATTAACAGCACATCCATTCCTAGAAGCCTTTTATAAAGTTGCCTAAAATTGTGTTGATTATGATATTCTTTATTTAAAAATTGATAGCAACCCATGTATGTTAGAAGGCAATAAAAAAATGCAGTTATCATTTATTATTATTTATAAACCTGTCGGAGGTACCAGCCTCTGATTGGGGGAGATCTCGCGCTACCACTGCAACCTATACGATCGTGATAGATATAAAACATCTCGCACATACTGTAGCACTGCTCACACTAAACAGTCGTTAATCCCTAAAATTTTACAGATAAGTAAGGCATACCTAAACTGTACTTTCGGCGATCGAGATTTCATTTTTTCCCGACAACCTTGCTGGAAATTCCCCGACAGGGGAGTCCAAGCGGGGGTTCAGAGGTCCCGGCGGGGTCCGTTTCCCATCTGAACCCCTCCCCCCGTTAGCATTGGTATGGCAGATACGTAACTTAAGCTGTTTAGCAAATCTCTTGCTAATACCGAAAATAACTTTATTTCCTTAATAACCTTATTTCTCTTATACAATCTACGACGTTTGCTGGCTGCTTCTTCTTTTTTTTTTTTTAAATATAATCAAGTAAAACCATTATCAGGAACATATTTGTAGTATGTAAATGATCGTCAGCAGAATCAAATAGTTGCAGTAAAATTAATTTGCCTACCCAGAGGCGACGAAACTATAGAGGGGGTGCTGTGTTATGGATGTATGACCGGAAGTGGTTTGCAGTTGGTTGTTATCATGCGCCAGTGATATTTAAGTACAGCAACATGAAACTATTTATGTAATGCATAAATAAAGCACGGGGTTTGTCGGGTAGTGAAATGATTATGGTACATTTTAAGTGCTCCAGTTACTCGGTGATTAATTAGCGAAGATATAGAGACAATTAGTTCCCCTAGTCTGGGGGATATATACATATATACAAATATACATATACATACACATATATATATATATATATATATATATCATATACGGTATATGAGGTATATATAATTATATGTAAATATATGTACAGTAATAGGACTATATATATATAATATATATTGTTAATAGGAAATTGAATCGTCAAAGAAAAAAAAATGGGGGCACCGCTCAAAGATTACAATCATTAATAAGCTTCACCAAATAGGGTAGACTAGCCACGGGTCTCTAATTTCTTGATTTTTCGTAGTATTAGTGGTATTAGCACATTTCGGAAAGCGCCACCAGCGTCAGTTTGTCGAGAAACTTTTTTGATGCGATCGATTTTTCCAGCTTTTTAACTGATTGAGGCAGAGTTAGGGACTCGAACCCAGTCTACAAATAGGACTGCTAGAGTGGCGCACCATATTACAAACAATGTTACGAAGCTTTTCAGCAGATCAAGTAAATTTTTGTGGACATCATTACCTCTAACAGGCAATAATGAAAACAATTTAGAAGTAGGGATCAAAATAGTCTTAGCAATTGCAAAGGAAATGCAAAGTCTCGACGCCTGGGACTTATTTTATCAAGGTGCAACGTAACAAGAGCATCAGCATATCTGCCCAAGATGACCCTACAAGCGCGTTTATGAATGCACTCGATAGAATTAATGTGGTTAATAATGATCAGCCCTTCATACCGGCACCACATGTTCCTACACTGGCCTAACTGAACCTGTATACACCGACACCAGGTCGCGCGGAAAAACACCATGCCGTTTAAGTGTACGCAGGGTATGGAGCCTGCCCTTACCTTTCTAAACCATATAGTCGACATGTTTGTCCCATTAAAGGTTAGACTGAATAGAAACTTTAAGCAATTTAAAAAAATCACATGGCAATAGCCTGATCATAAAAAGTAATACAATAGGGAAGGGGAGGATTTTTAGAAAAACAAACATCCATAATAAAAAATTTTGAAGGATTAAGTCTCATACTTTGTTCAGACCATGAAAGACGACTTGCAGCACAATTAGGAAGGCCAGAGTTTTGGTGAATCTTGCGAAATTCCACAAAACAAACTTGGGAGAGGGAGGTCCCCGACGGGGGGACGGTCCCCCAACGAGGTGTCAGATTTCCCCGACAAAAGGAAAGTGGGCGTGGTCGAGCTTCGACTAAAAGGTTCCGAAAGAGGTTCTGAGAGCGAAGCCCCGAAAATGTTGACAATTTAGGGGTTTCCATGTGGCTATGCTACCGCCGGTTTAGCTCATTGGATCACTGAGGAACACAACCTGCTCTACCACGGCAAGGTATCAGCCACAGAGCAGCCTACCGAACTGTACTTACCATACCACGAGCAGTCTATGCAAGAATACGGTAAAGGAAAAATGCATTCGTCATTGGTGAATATGCCGCATTTTTTGCAATCGCTACCTTTGTATC
>NW_022748202.1:684726-704332 GCF_011630105.1 Anneissia japonica | reverse complement strand
AATGCAATCTTCAGGAGTGAGAGAATACAAGGGTTGTGCGAGTATATGAGTGCTAAGACAGGTGAAAATGCAAATGCGTTAATGTTTTTTAAGTAGGTATTTGTTGCTGTGCCTGCATTTAGACAGTAGCTCGGTTCTTTTGTTTAGTATTGACTGTTTGTCTGAATATATTATGTGAAGTTTCTCGGTTATGCACAGGTTGCAACGTTTTGTTTTTGGGGAGTAAGCCGATACTCTGTCGATGATAGACCATTTAATGTTGTAGGGTGTGTTGCTATCTTCTAATTTCCATACGTATTTGGAGAGTACGGTGCTGTTTCTGTGTTTGGGGGTGTTAAAAGTGTATTTGTGGTTTGTGTATCGGGTTTTGGACGGTGTGTCAGTTAGCCCGATGTAGCATTTTTTGTCATCATTGGAGTGGACAGTGGCTTTGAAGATGATGGATGAGGTGAGGCAATTTCCAGAGAGTGGACATTCATCTTTTTTCCTGCAATTGCAGAGAGTTTTTGGCTGTTGTTGCTTAGCAACCAGAAGCTGTTTGTCGTGGCCTTTGATTATACTGCCCATGTTTCTTGAGCAGCTATAGCTGACTTTGACATTGTTCTTGTTAAAGAGCTTATGTAAAATGTTGCCACTCGGCAAATGCTTTTTGGCCAGGTTAAGGAATGATTTTCCGATGTTGGTTTTCACTCATTTGCTGAATTGTGGGTTGTACCAGATTATTTGTCTGCTTCTTTTTTTCTTTGAGGATTTTGGTTGTGGATGCTGGTATTCCATTTTCATCAAGGAAATTTATATATATATATATATATATATATATATATTTATCACTATTGATTTTGAATACTTATATACGCCATATATTCTATTTTGTAGGATAGGACCAAACCATTCACTTACTCTTACTATCATCAGCAGGCACTTTGCAGACAAAAGTCAGTTTCTGCTGATCAGTAGCTGCATTCCATTTCTTTGGATATTGAGAATTCGACATTGTGCCATATTTTCCTGATTCTTTGCTCGGTTCTCCAGGGGCCCAATTGCTGTAGTCAAATGGTGACAGATCAGTCCAACGCCATGTTGGTTTTTCTTTAATCTTTACCTCGGTTAGTCCAATTCTAACGACGGTGACGTCAGTCGGTATGATAGAGTATACAAAATCATTTTCATCTGGGCTATGTATAGATACCAGTTTACTGTTTGTTTTCTTGGTGCTGGCCCATTAAGTGTAAAGAAACAGACATATGTTATTTTGAAATAAATAGCATTTATACAGTATCTTCATACAAAAACATAAACACTTATCTTATTTTAAAATTATCAACCGATTAGTCGCATGAATGATTTTTTCCTTATTTTAAGACTACTGTAGTTGTAGTTGCTTTCACCAGTTTGCACATTTAGAAAGTGTCCTTTTAACAGGGGCTGTCAATATTGGTAACATATATCTTTCCTCTCATTCTCAGTACATGTAGGCTAATACAAGTGTCCTTATAGAGGGGTTCTATTGTATTATTATTTAATGCATACAACTGTACCTATTTGTGGCTCAGCTTGATTTACCGAGGGAAAAAATATTGTAGTGCAAATTATAATATCTGAGACAAATATTAAAATATTTTATTTATTTTATTACAGTAGCCCTACGCCTCTAAATAATAGGCTATGTAAAATCCATATTTACTTGCTGTTAAGAGAAAAAGGCCTTGCATTATAATGCTAATCATAAAAGGTATAATTATGTAAAATGAAGTTACTACATGACCTATCATAGAAGTACAATAGTAAGTCTCAACTTAGGCTAACTCACACGGCAGCTAACGGTTAGCAGGATCCGGATCCTGCTAACCGTTAGATGCTGAGCGTCCATACGAGAAAATCCCAATCCGGAAATCAAGAATATGATGATCGAATCATTGGCCAATAAGAAACTGGAACACGTGCTAACGGTTAGCTCCTGATCCGGATACTGGGGTTTTCATGAAAACCAGGCTTTAATCTTTATGTTGCCTGTCAATTACTTGTTACAGTTTTGATACATTTTAAAACATTTGTTGCAGTTCTAATCAGCAGAGTAGCGTTTCACTATATTATGTGCAATCATATGTACTCTGAACACATGGTTTAGTCAAAATATCTCTCAGTTTTGTTTCTATTAAGTTGATTTCATTTTTTCCTTATGGATTATAGCAGGATGATTTACCTAACAAATTATATACCATTCAAAAGTCAATCAAAACTAGAATATGATTATTTAAAGGGAAAAAAATAATTGTTATTTTTGACCACTAGAACGCATTTAAATTGTAATTTTATAGACCTATGCTATTCGTCATTATTACTTATATTATTATTGTGAGTAATATTAAATATAAATTAGGAACTGAGGTTGATTTAAAATAATTTTTATATTGAATATGGTTAAAAATAAAAAGTTTCCATTTCTGGCCGATAACCTGAAAATATTCGCTGTGGTTCATAATACATGTGTGCCACGTTTCATGCTTTTATTACAAGTGCACTATTTTTCCACATAATTGCTGTACTAATAGTTTATTTTATTATTTTATTTATCACATTGTATTGATTATTAGGTTCTGGGGTGAGGATGAATTTATGTAGTTAATAAAGAGGGGCCAAGCTTAATTAGAGGAGTGTGCTTCGTAGCTCCCATTGCAATGTATGTTGGCCTACGTATGTTTGCAATGAAGAAATATAATAAACCCGTCCGTTACGCCAGTGCAACGGAAAGGTCGGTAACATTATACTGTAGACCTGTGTTCGATGAAACATTGAACAAAATGAAATAGGAATACTGTTACGCTTACCTATTTTCTTCAGAGTAAAATACCTGCTGCTGACAAAACTTTGAACTTTTGTTAAATTTCATTTTCTCAGGATAATGTCTGTAGCAGTTAGACTGGTAGAGCCGCCACTCAGATGGACACCGCGCTGATGATGCTACGTATGCTAACATAATTGTTAAACCAATGGATCTCATTTTCTGCTGGTATTTAATAAGACTATGAAGGCTGATACATACATTTTAGGAGTGCTGTTTATAATGCATAAAAATTCACCCACAGATAGGGTCTCAGGGTAGGTGGTCTCGTAAGAGGAAGACCGTTTGTTGCTGTTCAGTCGCTGAATGAGACTGGGGTAGGAGATGCTTAAAAATAAACTTCACTGCATTCTGAGACGTCTACTATTGAATAATACACTCTGAACGTTATTCCAGCCTAGCCTAGTGACGTCACTTCTCGAGGTAAACAATCGACGGTGACAAGTGTCTAAAACTGTTTATAAACGTTGCTTTTTTCCGCAACATCAAGATATCATGATCTTTCCAATATATAAACGACCTATGGTTTGAGTTTCGTTAGGTAGTAGCTTATACCATGGTTAAGGTGATTTTGATTGGACTAACAATATTTATTAATTGATTTTACGTGAATTTCATTTGAAAAACGTTTTTTATACTGAAATTCGGCTGGGCATTTAAAAAAATAAGATTGCCTACCCAGTGAATGTGTTACTGAAAACTCACGGTAATATAGTTTATATAGAAGAAATTGAATGTCCAGAAATAAATACTGACAACCTAGAGCCGCCATTCTTTTTCCTCAAAGGGCAGCCACAAATGTTAGCATGGATATAGAGTATATGTTAAAAATGGCGCCTCTGGGATGCCTGGAAATAACAGCCGATAAAGCTGTGGAAAATAATGTTGTTAAAAAATTAATTTCTTATCATTGCCATAAAGATGAATTAAGTTGTTTATTCCTCCAAAAGTGCAAGAAACACGAATACGTGTAGGCCTATAATATATAAAACAAAAATGACTATAACATATTGTAATTGTATTTACACGGTGTGGAGGTGCTCAGCTGTGAAGTATAACTAAGATGCAATAAATAAAACACAGGATACAATTAATGCTATTCCATTGGGCCTCCTTGACTACACGTTAATGAACATACTGTCCGTACAATTTTAAATACATTTCATGGAGGAAAGTTCAGCTTGGAACATTATTATTTGTCACTCTCTGTGAGTTATACTATTACGTGAATTGTAAATAAAATAATAACAAGTAAGTGCTGTGTTTGCTTATGGTAGGCCTTTTACTGAACACATACATTTTTTGTTAATCCTTGATATATTCATGGTAGACAGACAATTAAGTTACACTTCCAAGGAGAGATCTACCTTGGGGTGATAAAGACATACCATAATAGACTACTAACATTATGGCGATCCCGTTTTGTGAGTGGAGTTGGGCACAATGTTGTTGAATGTGGTTGGTATTACAAGGGTCCAGAGGTCCTCCACTTAAAGATGTATTGTCCCATGCAAAATAATAATAATAATATTAAATAATAATAATAATAATAATAAAATCATAAAATCATTTTTGAAATTAAATTCTCCGGCCAAGCACGAGCATAACAAAAAAAAAAAAAAAAAAAAAAAAAAAGTCACAGGCTAGACCTGATGTTATATTCAGGCCAGCATGTAACATTGACTAATGTCAATGTACCCTCAAAGTTACAGTCTTTATTTTGGAGGTACTTGTAATATTGAAGCATCTTTTCATAGTCCCCATCTTCTTATTAACACGCGCGGCAGGCCGGCCAAGTTGATGGGTCAGTTCTCTCTACTAAAATAAAAACTATCGTCGGACTTTCCTAAAAATATAATTTATAAACTAAGGACGAGGAAAGTGATAAAAGAAATGGTATTAGTTAATTCCTATTATTTTAAAAACTATTTTTACACACCTATTCAAAGTATTGTAAGATAATATTTATAATAAAATAATAATAATAAATAATAATAATAATAATAATAATAATAATAATAATAAAATATTATTATTATAACGTGAAGTACAAGGAACACGAATACATTATAATACAATAAATAACAGTGTCTGTTTTTGGTCTGGCTACACACACATTTACACAACGTACAAGATATTGTAAAATGAACAAATGTAGGTCCATTGATAAACGATTAACTGTTACAAATTTATTTTTTATCAGTGCCGCATTCTACATTAAGTTGCTTATTCGTACATGAATAAATAAAGTACAAGGAACACGAATACATCATTATAATACAGTACCAAGAATAGCAGTGCTTCCTTTTGGTATATGCTAAACATACATAACGTGCAAGATATTGTTTAATATTTAACAATTATGCGATTAAATTAAACATGCGTTATGTATTCACGATGCAATCATGCTATGTACAGTATTATGAAATAGGCCTACAAATATGAATACCTCAAAATAGGCTACTGACAAAATACGCAGCAAGATCGAAGTTACATACTGTACTGTAATAACTGTAATTCATTACGATATTATTTTTCACCCAAGTGATACAATCCACTGATATTACTTCCAAACTATATCCTTTGTTCTTTAACAGTTTAAACAGTCCATTAAATAATGGGTAAGAAAGCATAATACATACTCCAAGTATTGAAATACACGCCATCGTGTTGGGATTCAATATTTCGACAATAATTATGCCATCATCAGGAATGGGTGTACTTTATAATGAGGCAAATTGGACCACGGATAATTCAAGTTATTGAGAAAGCCAAAAAACAGAAGATAATGGGAGTACTGTTTGTGCTTGTCAACTGACAACAGTTATAGGCCATATACACACGTCTATTTATTAAATTCATTATTAAATCACAATATTTTTCTTAGATCTACACAACACAGTTAACATGGTATCTCCTACCCTAACGGCTTATCTGTGGGAAAACCACTCAATAAAAAAGTGTTTCTCAGTATCTCAATATATACAATTATATGTCTAATTATTTACCATATTTATTGAATAACACTTTTTTAACAGTGGCAAACATTAAAAATACCTAACGGTAGGCCTACATTCAAAGAAAAACAAAACATTGTAATCATAATCAGCTACAATAAATATGTTTAATTTTAATATGTAAATATTTAACTAAAATTAAAGAGATCTGTGTATTTCTAGTATCTTTGGTATTGCTCAAACCAAGGAACTATTTGTCATTATTAACTACATCATACGATTCCTTATTTTATTCTTCATCTTTATAAGTATAATTTATAACACTATAATATATTGTTATTTTCTTTTTGATCCAAAAATTATATAAAAAATATAGTGAAACATAATTCAATCAATGTCCAGTGGCTCTGATACAATGGTATTACTCAAACTGCACATTAACTACTAAGGTTAATTAACAATATTGTAATCATAATTATATTATTGCAAGATTAAGGAAAAAATATAAATTAATTTATAGTGAAACGTTAACTTACACGACTCTACGTCGTGTAAGTAAACATTTCAATATAATGTGTTGATCATAAAAAAAAAAAAAAAACATTAAATAATTATATTGCATTATTGGAACTAGATGTTTTTTTTTTTTGTTTTTTTTTTTTGTTTTTTTTTGTCAATATAAGATTGTCATTCTTTTAAATATATAGAGCTACATTTCTGTCACTTTCCGGGGCTATTCTAATGTTCAAGAGAATTGGGTGGAGTTTTAGAAAAGGAAGCTTTAGAATGTAGCTTTCCAGGCCAAAATTGACCCACTGATTTTGACTTGCATTTCAACAAAAAGCAATAGCAAGTTGGTTCAGATCTTGACTATACAAAGTATATTCAGACCCTCAACTGTGCATAGGGCCTACTAATATTATCCCTGTTTGTACATATATACTCTTGATCAGGCCAGATGCTGGGTCTACCTAACCTACTGACATGTACGTGTGGTCTTCATCTATTCTAGTTAAATGAATATTCATATATAATTCTGTAGGTGACGTCACATAATCGTTAACGATGCCACTGCCTGACCGGTAGTTTTCGTACACTGGTTCATTTTGTAGGCCTACCTCATAAGAAGTCAGTTTCATGTCCGCATTATTTTCTATTTTCCTGTTTTTTTGATAAAACCTAAATTTTTACAAAAAAAAATCTTGTTAAAACATTTATAAGTCAATATGAATTTATAGGCATATTTAGCTTTTTAAATGAAGAGAGAAAGTCGAGCAGCAAGAGTAGGCTTACAACTCCATTATTTTACTGTCATCATAATTATATTTAGGCCCGGTGACAATCTTTGTAGAATGGAATATGCAAGGGTTATATAATCCTGGTATGGATTATGCAGACCAGTATATTAAATATACAACCAGATCACAACAGTTTAACTACTATACGAGACCAATGATTTTAGTAATTATGAATTATGAAAAAAAAAACACACACACAAATACTACCTGCATAAGAAGACAAATACTGGAGCCATCGCCAAAATGAAGACACAGAGAATAACAGATGTGTACAATGCTATCAGGTAACTTAATGATGCTCCATTATTATAACCTTCAAAGAATAAATATATATTTATAACTGATGTGAAATGTCTGTAGATGTCACTTAACATTGGGGCAGGCAGGAATATCTCGCACATTATTTATTAAAAGTTAAATTATAAAAATAATATAGACATTTTTATTGCGATTTTTTCCTAGAGATTCAAGACGGAAATATAATACGTATCAGTTTATCACTTTGCAGATTAGGCCAAATAAAAAATATACTTGTTTAGCTTCACCTCCTGTCCTGGCGCATTGGGCCGCCTTTGAATGTTTCATTTTTATATTTTCAAAAAAGTCTTGAACAATCCGCTGAAAAATTATTATCGTCTCAAAATAATTTACTGAATTAAACAAACACAAATACCGACATTTTTCTTTTTAAACCACTCACCCACCCTTATAAATGTTTAAATAGATGTTACGCTATACAAGTAAGATGTGTATAAGAGACAGCAATTATATGTCTAATTATTTACCATATTTATTGAATAACACTTTTTTAACAGTGGCAAACATTAAAAATACCTAACGGTAGGCCTACATTCAAAGAAAAACAAAACATTGTAATCATAATCAGCTACAATAAATATGTTTAATTTTAATATGTAAATATTTAACTAAAATTAAAGAGATCTGTGTATTTCTAGTATCTTTGGTATTGCTTACATTTCTTTGATGATTTATATATATATATATATATATATGTACACAGACATACATATACATAGGCCTATATATATACATATATACACATACATATGCATATGCACATACACATACATAGAAATGTCTTGCATAAGTAACCAATATATCAACATAAGGCACGCCATCGGGGTTTGACAGTGTTACCAAAACTAACTAATATAGTTAGGAAGACAACAGTAGAGATAATAAATAAATATACAGAATTCAATGGCTGCAGTACAGTATCACGTATATTTTGTTTTTCTAGCTCCGCAATCTTTCTCAACGTGTATGCCTAACCATTCATTTTCTATGCTTATTTTTTCGGCGGAAAATACTTTTTTAATTGATATATTTAACAACATATTTTACAAGAATAAAACAATAAAGTAACAACGTGTTCTGCCTTAGACCTGTTTAAAATAGTAAAAATAATTATGAAGGAAAGGTTTCGGGATTAAGTATGGAAAAAACGATTTTGTAGCTGGGTTAAAGAAGCCAGTTAACTACCGGAGCTTAATTGTTCCAGATAATACAGTAATTAAATTTGATGTTCGCCTGTGAAGCATAACGGTAAATATTTTGATCTCAAGGTAAACACCATCAGCGATTCTGTCAACGAAACCAGCCAATGGTGGTCATGTGTATTCCGAAGAAGACGGCTACTACAACAGTAACAGCATCAGTATCCATCCACCGTCAAGAGTTTTATTATTTTGATTGTAATATTTGCTTTATTCTTGTATTAATTACGAAATAAAATATAATTATATAAGCAGCTGAAAGGGCATATTTGATGGTTGTGATTTTCTTGATGGAACTGTTTCTTCAGACAATTTAATCATAATATAGGGCTATGTGTGTAGGCATATAATTATCAGTTTGCATTTATACCTGCGGTTTTATCAATGATAATGGTAATCAATAAATAACTACACCCTCTACCGTCACCGTAGTTGATGACCAAGTTGGTCGTTGATTGAGTTGTTGGTAGCGCTGTTCATAAATACATATGGTACTATTATTTTGCCATATAATCAATTAAAGCACCTCACCTTCTGTCGTCATCAGTGTTGTTGCTGACATAGTTGTTGACGGGGCTGTTGATGATGGCGCTGCTGTTGTGGCTTCTTTAAAAACAAAAGGTTGTGTTTTTATTACAGGTGTTTTAGTTTACGTTTATGTTATTTTGTTATTTATTTCTAATGGTAATCAATGTAAACTTACCACGTGTCGTCTCTAATGTCGTTGATAACGACACAGTTGTTGATTGAGTAGTTAATGATGTTGATGTTAGCGCTGCTGTAGGTTCTTTAGAATATAAATAAAATGCTGCTGTGTTAAAAATAGCCAAATTATATTGCTTTTACAGGATAAAAAATTATGATTATTCGATTAAACCTTCGAATGAAGGCAACCAACACCGTCTGAACCCTCTGCCGTTTACACATATACCGGAGCAAATTGGAAGAAACCATGCCATGCATCCATGCTTTGAAACGTGAAATAAAAAAAAAACACTATGAAATGGAGAAATAAAATGAACTAGATAACTGCATATATTTCTTTTTCTAAAAGATGATTGAAGACATTTTGATTCAATGTTGTTTATTGTATTGTTTGTTTAATTTGCTTTTCTTTTTAATATTTGTGACTTTCTTTGTGTTTTGTAGAAAATAAAGGTGGCTTTGCCATATGAAATTAAAAAAAATACAAGAAACTTACCTTCTGTCGTCACCAATGTCGTTGATGAAAAAGTTGTGGATTGAGCAGATGTTGATAATGATGGCGCTGTTTTTTTAGGTTCTATGAAAACAAATACTGTTACTATTATTTGTTTTAGTTGTGTTTCTGCATTCTGTTGTGTTGTTTAAAACGATAATCTATTATTAAAAGCATCTTACCCGTCGTTACCGATGTTATTGAGGACAAAGTTGATAGTTGAGTTGTTGATGGTGCTGTTGTATCAAGTTCTTTAAAAAAGTAAATAAAGTTATGTGTTTATAACTACTGTATATATTAGTTTGCGTTTCTATATTGTTGTTATTTATAATGATAATCAATGAATGAAAGAAAACCCCTTCTGTCGTCACCAATGTTTTGTCCTTTATGAATTTTCAAACAAAAAAAAGTAGCATTAATCTAAAAAAAACTCACATTAACTTTTAGCTTAAAAAAAGAAACATCTCTACATAAACATTAGTATTGAAATTCAACAGATGATAAATAGTATATTTTTAAATATGGTAATTACTCATTTGCATAATTAATATTTTAATCAAGCAATTTACGATAGTATTCTACGATAACTAAAATCCAATTGGTTTCACACTGGACAAAATAGAAGATGGTAACAAGAAGACGGAGCCATTTGTTTTTAGTAGGTGAGTGAATGTAGTAATTGCTCATTTGCATAATTAATTTTTCATTAATCAGGAAATTTATTGCTAGTTACCATGATAACTAAAGTTTAGTAAGTCTGATTTGTTTTAAACTTGCAAAATGCAAGATTAAAATATTGAATGACGTGGCCTATTGTTTTTGGTACGTATGGATATGATAATTGCATTAATAATATGTTACTAATACGAAATTTATGCTAAATACCATTATAATTCCCATTAAACACTTCTAATTTATTTGAAATCGTAATATTTTTTTCATGTTCTTGTCGTTGTCACTGGTGTAGTAAATTGTCTGTAAACCATAATAACTAAAGTGTGATTGGTTTCAAACTCTTACTTGTCAATTCTTAAAGAACAATCACACATTGGTTAGGCTATGGTGTTACTGCGCATCATGAAAAGAGAATTTAGATTTTCTTACTAGACAGCTCTTATAAAGAGATTTTGGGTACTTCCACTTAACTTGGGGGAAACAATTTTCGGTGGTTTTCATCCACGAATGTTCTGCGAAATGTTTAGGTAAAAGCACATAATGGTGTCTACTTCTAGTGTATGGAAACCAAGACATTTCTCAGTAATCTTTAGGTCTACAAATGTTTAATTATAATTAAGAAAAAAAAACTTACCATCTAATGTCAGCAATATTGATGATAACCCAGTCGATTGAGCTATTGTCGACCCGGGCGAGGTTGCTTTATACACTTCAGTATCTAAAAGTATTAATATTTGTCTTCACCCTTATTTTAATGACAGGGCATTAATTATTTTTAAATTGTTTTATTGTTTTATTTTTTTGTTGTTGAAAGGAAATAAATAAATATTATTATTATGATTATTTTTATGATTATGATTATTATTATTATTATTTTATTATCATTATTATTATTATTATTATTATTATTATTATTATTATTATTATTATTATTGACAAAGTTGCCAATTTAAACACTTTCCCCTCATTTCCCTATGAAAAGGAATTAAATAAACTACTTAGCTGAACCATGTGGATAATAAGTCCACTGTTTTATTCAATTGACTGGAAATGAGGATAAATACAACAAGAAGGATATTCGCACAACAGGAGGAATACACAGCTTCCCATGCCTTCGAGAAATATTTTAATTGAAGTTGAATCATTCTGTAAATGAACAAATTAGAACTTAGTAAAACAAAATAAAAATGATAATATAACTTACAATAATAAGCTTCTGAGCACATAATAAAAATCAGCCCTATTAAATACATCACTGTAATCATGCAGTAATCAATGTCGTTTGCACACGTCTGTCATAAGGTTATAATACAGTACATTTGCCAAAGCTCGGAAAATGTTTTATCAAACAAGGAACTGTTTTTAGCTGATTTGAGCTAAACAGCTATTGAACTATTTATAACTTTTGTGTTAAGACTGGAGCATATAAAAGTTTCAAAATACGCGCATAATCAAGGAAGTAGAATTTTATTTAACTATTTGGAAAACTATGTTTATCTTGCATTTGTTGCTTACATACTATTTAAAAGTATTGTTTGATACTTTGTTCAGTAGGGCCTACATTAATCTTTAATGTCATGGACCTATTAATAGGTCCAGAATAAAAAATATACAAACTTGATTGCGGTAAATACTAAAAATTACACCGATGTACTGTAATTCCATGATCTCATTCTTAAGGATAACCATAAAAAAAAAAGGTAAAGATATTGATGCCCATAAGAATGGTGCATAATTGGAGTCTCTATGATACTCATGAGTAATATAACAAAGATCTAACTGGAGAATTCAACAAAAAATACCACAATCTAATGTCGCTTATTTTGAGAATGTTAAATATTCTGCGAAAATGTAATATCAAGGTTATTTTATAATTCAATTATGGAAAACTGAGGGATCTTCTATTAGATTTCAAACAAACCAAGAGGTTTGTGTTTAGTAAAGGCAGGTTTCGTTTAATACAGATAGTGTGGTATTTATAAACCAAGGCATAAAGAATCCAAAGGCCCAAAAACGAAGACCTTAATCTCTCATATTAAAATGGAAGTATGTTCACCAATCGGGGATTGTAAGTCAGTAGAATTTGTCTTCAATCAACAAATTGGCGATCTTTTCTCAAACTTGACAAACAATTTAT
Organism: Anneissia japonica; assembly: GCF_011630105.1. Lineage (NCBI taxonomy): Eukaryota > Metazoa > Echinodermata > Crinoidea > Comatulida > Comatulidae > Anneissia > Anneissia japonica. The sequence continues at coordinate 691,708 of NW_022748202.1, read as the reverse complement.
TGTAATTTATCTCGATCTACTGAAAATGTAATATTTCCAAGAGTCAATCAACTGCCACCGCTGGAAATGTTTGATAGCGTTTGGAAATTATGGGTCGCTGATTAGGTCATGGGAATATTTTGGTACGTGATGCAATCAGTTTAAGGAGTGATGTCATCAGTCTTGGTACTGGTGCCCTCGGCGCACGACCTATTTCTAAATAGTATTTGCTGTTTTCGCTAGGCCAAGACACTTTCTTCTCGACCTTTCCAACAATGGTTATATTTTTAAGAACTAATATTTCCATGCCGACCTTTTCCTGTACGCCGACTTTAACTAGAAATATTGCTCAAGAACGATGAAAGTTAACAATCAACGAGTCCCCTTTGAGTTCCTTCTCTCTTTGTCTGTATGAATTTTACGTTGACTCTGAAAGTCGACACACTTTGCCATTGATAAAATCGGTGGTACAAAAAGAAAGTAGACCTAAGTATAAAAATAAGCACATGCGTATAGCGCATACCTTATATAGAATAATTTCCTAAATATTCCAGTTGTCATAATGTTCATTTGGTTAGCAAATTTATGGGACAGATTAGAGGAGGAACTCAATAACTGCTATTGTGCATCCAAGTTTCTGATCGGCCTCCCTGTGCTTAAATAATATTATTTGTATGCTAACACTCAATGATAACTAAATGCCTATATTCTAGTATTATTATTGATGAAATCGGTAACATTTATGTCCAGTTAACTGCCATTTTTGGAAAACAGTACTTCAGATGCCTGATTGTTCAAAAAAGTGGTATAGGCCTACTTTTAGTTAAGATCCATTATAGTTACGAAATATCTGTTCAAGACAATAACGTTTGTCTAATGAGGTAAAGGCAATTACGTGGATTTGCATATGAATTTGTTCCTATGATTTTGTTTGAGCAATCAATTTAAGTTATTTGCGTTCCTCCTTTTGAGAGATAATATTATTCTGTTTAATATTTACTTAACATTGCGTATTTATTAAATTTGTTCTGTCTATCACAGACTCATTTGTTTTACATTGACAAGTTACTTGGCTGTAAATCATAGCCAGATATGAATGACCATGCTGTTGATTGTAACATAGTAAAGTAATAAAACATATTCCTCCATGAGTATCATTATCATAACCCTATAACTGCTGATTATCAACTGCTCGTAGTTCTAAAACGGTAGGGAAACTATCTTAGTTTTGTTAGCTGTAGATATACCTAAGCCTATATGTGATTGTAATATTAAAACACTGTCATCATATTCAAGATAATCGAAATTATTGATAATTAGAATAAATATAAATTTAGGTTTAATAATTCAGAAGAACAACAACTCTGTATACCGTAGGCCTATTTTCATTTACTGGCGAGGCCGATAAATATAAAATGATATAATTTCAACTATGTGCTGAATGTTTAAAGGAACAAAGCTTACAGAATCTTGATAAGTAAATATTAAAAATTGTAAATGTGCAATACGTAATGGTAAACATTTGTAATGCCCAAAGTGTTTTTGAAATATCAAAAAACACTTGAAACATTGGAAATGTATTATATTTTCGCTAAATGAAGCTTTAAACGAAATTGTTTTAAAACTAAAAATATATACATTCAGCATTCTTTAAAATTATTTTAAACTAGTTTTAGGTTTTTCTTGTCATGTAAATGCGTGCTATAATAACAAAATTAAAAGATATGATTTGCATGCCTTCGAGAAATATTTTAATTGAAGTTGAATCATTCTGTAAATGAACAAATTAGAACTTAGTAAAACAAAATAAAAATGACAATATAACTTACAATAATAAGCTTCTGAGCACATTATAATAAAAATCAGCCCTATTAATAATAATTTTCCCAGAAAATATAAAAAAACACCAGAAATAAAAAAAAATAAAAAATCCCTTATGATGGGTTCCTTTCCAATATTTCTGCGCTCTCTTAAATCGCATGTCTTATATTATAGCTCTTCAGCTTAGTTGCATTGCACTGCGTATCGGATGGACGTCCTCTCTTTTTTTTTCATCCCCAATTCTTTTTTACGTTTAGTCTAATTGCTTGGATTTTACAGTTTTTAATATGATAATCTTGTACAGTAGGAGTTTATTAACATCTATACTGTATTTATATATATATTGTTATTTTACTTTTGGAGTATTAAAGGAATTGTAACTTTTGTTACAATTATGTAGTTCACTTTTAGGTTCCTGTCTGCTTCCTGATTTGATTGTAATGGTGTTTGTTTATGGTTTTTATTTATTTATTTTTTTTGTTTTTTGTTGTTTTTTTTTTGCCAATAAAATATAAGAAGAATAAGAAAACATGACTTTTCAATGTCCTTTGGCAGTTCGATTTGATCTGAGAAATACCAGGAGGGAGGGTACCCCCCAGGCCTGACAGATTGGCCCAGAACATTTCTAAAGAGGTTGCCATGAGGCATCAACCACTTGAAACAGCGATCGCGTGGTGGATGGATTGCGGTAGAAGTCGTAATTTAGTAAAAAAAAAAAAAAATACATTATATAAATATACATAATATCTGGTGATATCGATGAATGGGTCGAAGACAGTCGGCCACCTTCGGGTAAATTCTGGGCCACTGAGGCTTATGATGCACCACCATTACAAAAGGAAGTAACTGACAATTTTTCAAAAAACAAGTTTTTTAGTCGCTATCAACGAACAAATAATTTGGAACATATTGATATATTTGAGTATGCTCAAATCCCACTAATTAACAAGTAATTAGGAACACAAAAAGGAAGTAAGAGACTAAAAATACAGTAAAAACCACCAGAAAAGGAAGCAGGGGACAAAATCAACATGCTCCATATTCCTTAATTACTCAATGCAATGCAAACAACAGTTGCTTCCTTTTGTCATGGTGGGGCAGTATGTGTTGAATGGTCTGCATGTATGCCGACTAGGGCGGGGGTGTGCGTTAAGTAATACATTTGTTAAATGTTTAAATGTAGGGCCAAAGGAATGTTGTCTTGTTCAAGCACAGATTGAAATTCAGGATCAGTCGGTCGGCAATATGTTTTCTTTATATTAAAGCCTGGCCTATTCTATTCTTAATATATTTCCTTCATGGTAGGATGGTAACTACACAGGGGGCTAAAACGAGTTCATGGTATCAAAATAAGTATTACTATTATTTGTTTAATTTTATAATTTTTTAACAAATACTGTTACAGATATTGGAGTTTTAATTTTTTAAATATTGATGAACAAACACTATAATAATTAAAAGGCATTTTATTATTTCTCTTTAGTTGTCGGCATCTGACCTTAAGGCACTTGATAATCGTTTTGCATGAGGAAAGAACTGGGCTGGGCCTATGATGGAGGGGATGCATTCCCATGCTCAAGTATTAGAAGTTAATGTTTAGTGTTCTTTGCTGGCCATAGTGGTTAGCATATAGGCCTACTATGTTGTAGTTATAAAATTATGTGAAATTTATGCAGATACTTTTGCATAGAAAGTAGAGGCTTAACGTACAGTTAAACACTGAGAATAGATAACAGAACAGACTGACACAAACATAATGTTTATGCTTTCAATTTATTCAATTTTATTATTTTTTTATCACCGTTTTTTTTTTTTTTTGCTTATAAAGCAATTAGAAGAAGTGTATTCTGTAGTAGTATCTTCGGTTGGACGCCGGCACAACACATAGTTACCAACCGTCTCGCCTCGTGCGGGACGGTCTTATTTCATATTTTGGATAAAGCACGCATTTTGCGGAAACTCATGCGTGATCATAAATTTGTCACGCAATCTGCACAAGTCTATGTGTGACAACGAATTATCACGGAATTCCGGGGAAAATGTATTTAAAATTAGAAGAAATTGGTTTTATTAAAAATTTTAAATCGGGCATGCTTTAGCTTTGTTCATTAGAGAGCTTTATTTTTATTTTTATGTTATTTAGTTCGAAAACAACAGCGATAAAAACCGCCTATAACAGGTTAAATCAAAACGTAATAAAATATATGTAACCAATAAAGTGAAAAGTTGGGAAAAAACACTTACAAAGATTTAACATTTTTTTCTTTTAAAAACATTTAAACTATCATAAAAGAGGTCAAAATCACAAGTAACAAGCAGACTATTAAATTCATTGGGTAACCCATGGACCTGGTCCATGGGTAACCTAAAAAAAAATGCCCCGTTTTGTGCAATCAACACGACCGCATGGAACGTGGAGCAAAAACTTACTGCGAGTACGAGTAAGAACATTTAGATTAAACAAAGAAGCAAGAGGACAATCAAAATCAGAATTCAAAGACTTATACAAAAATACCATGTCAAAAACAATTCCACGGTTTTCAAGAGAAACAAGTGAGACATTATAATTGGGACAAGTGTGACTAAGAAATCAAATAAACTTATTCTGAACATTAGAAATACGCTGAGTCTGTGTAACAGAAATTGAACTAAAAATAACTGAACAATATTCCAGGTGGGGCCGCACGATTGAAAGATAAAGTGAAGTTAATGCCCCACGATTGTTCATAAATCTACAATTCCTCCACATCAACCCGAGCATCTTATTTTCTTTCGACACTACATAATTAACATGTAAACAAAAATTTAACTTATTTTTATTTCGTTTTCTCGTCCGAGAATCAATTCACCGAGAAAATTTATCTCTCCGACCAAAACAACCCAGACAACCACGCACTTAGATTTTGACTATAAGTATAAATTTTCTTTAGCTGTATGCTATATCATTTTCCTCTGTACATACATACTACGTCAGTACGTTGGGTCTACTTAGCCCACTTTAATGTCATGTACGTGTCGTCTTCATCTACTCCAGTTAAATGAATATTCATATATATTTCTGTAGGTGACGCTGAATAATCTTTACCGATGCCACTGACTGTCTTGTAGTTCTCGTACACTGATTCATTTTTTACTTCGCAAGCAGTCAAATTCATGTCTGTAGTATGTTTTATTTTCCTATTCTTTTGATAAAACCTATGTTTTTAAAGAAAGAAAAAAAAGGCGTGTTAAAACATTCATAAGCCAATATAAGTTTATATTAGCTTTTTATAAGAGAGAACGTCAAGCAGAGAGAGCAATATTTTTAGTTAATTATGAATACAAAAAAAAAAATTAACACGAATTAACAAATACTACCTGCAGAGGAAGACAAATACTGGAGTCATCACCAGAATGAAGACACATAGAACAACAGCTGTGTACAACGATATCAGGTAATTCGATGATGCTCCATTATTAGAATCTTCGAAAAGTAAATATAATAATAACTTATGTTACAAGTCTGTTGGTGCCTCTCTCACATTTATTTATGTAAGTATTAATTTTAAAAAGTATAATAGAGAAATTTCGCTTTTTCGCATTTTTTAAAATGAGTCTTGTGGTAAGCTAGGTCAGTTTGATATATTCTAAAAAATATCTGAAGTGATATTTTGACAAAAATTGGGTTTCAATTTTTCTGATAAGTTTAATATGTATATTTCATAGTAGTAAAAATGTCCGAATTGAGTTAAGTTACCTAAGGTAATCATGTTTTAAAGGAATATTTTGTAATTCCTCAACCTAGGAACATGATTTAAAAACCAAAATAAAGCTTATATATTCATCTATCTAAAATCGGTAACTCATTTTTCAATTTTCGTACTACAAGACTCATTTTGTCACGACAGCTCACATATTATTGCACTCATTGACTAGTGACGGGAGTACCAGTGATTTTGGAGACAGGTACAAGAAATGGTGTTGTCTGTAGTGAAGTGAAAATGGTTTCACCCTCGATTGACATCTGTACTTAATGATGCATTAGTGTATAGAACAAAATGATAATATTACATAATAACATTATACAGATTGATATAACTGAACAGTCTTCCTGTAACAGTTTTGCTTCCTTAGTAGTAACATACTTCTTAGGGTTCCACTACCACTGGGGCTGGTTTTCCTCATAAGGCCTCCGTGTGTTATGGGCGAATTTCCATTTTGCTTTGGCATTTTGGATATCTTAAATGTGGTTTTTTGATGTCAAGCTACCTCGCTGGGCCTATTTGTGCAAAAAACACCGATTGATATCCAAAGGCCACCTAAGGTCTGAGGCCCCTTGGATTTAGCCAGTGAAAACCAGGTGACAACTCTGATACTATAGGTAGTCTAATGCCAGCTGGTCAGCCACTGTGATGGGGTAGAGGCAATTGGTTGGACTTTGTTCAGCCAGCACAGTGGCAGCTTCCATCTTGCCTATGAAAGTTGTCTTTGTACACTTGAGTTGACAGGCATCTCCTATTCATCTGGGGGAAATACCAACACTAGTACAGTCAGTATTACAGCATCTGTGATCTTTCCTATCAATTTCAGTTCTTTTCACTTTTTTAGTAAATTAATGAAATACATGTTTAAAAAATTAATAAATTTTTCTACCTATCACAACTATCATTGACAATCTAAGTCTTCCCACGGCTTTTACCCAAGTGTGCTTCAAGCAGGTCATAGTTGTCTTTAATTTCTGCGAATCTTTTCAAGTGACTTAGGAAATTGTCCCGTGGGCGTCCTCTAGTGGCAATTCTGCAAAATACCACCAAACTCTTCGCTTCATGCTTCCTTGAATTATGCCCAATAAAGCTTTAATGGATGCTTCTCAATATCTTCAACCCAATTAGAATTAATGCACATAATCCAGTGTAATGTCAGAAAATTGTAATGCCTGACTTTCAGGTGACCTATGATTTAATTGATTGGTTGCTGTATGTATATTATTTATAGAAGTTCAAATAATTTCATCTGGTTGAAAATATAAATGTAATATAGACCGTATTCGGCTGGTCGTTCTTCGTTAAACCACGCCCAACTGCGTAGCTGTCTCTTATACACATCTAGATGTGTATAAGAGACAGTTTTAAGAATGTTTTAAAAACGTTTAAAAACATCAAAATAACGTTATAATAACGTTTCTGAATGTTAAATTGAAACG
>NW_022748202.1:666695-683998 GCF_011630105.1 Anneissia japonica | reverse complement strand
TATATATATATAATATTGACATACCGTAATAGACATAAAACAGGTTTTTTATTTCGAATATTTCAAGCACGCCTGTGCTCTTCCTCAGCACTGACATATATGATTAAAAATACATTATATACTGTATATATATATATATATATTATATATATATATAATATATATAAGTTAATTAATTAAATTAATTAATGACCAAATACTTTTAAATAAATGTTCTATTGGATATACCGGTACGCAAGGTACAGAGCGTGATTAGAGTACGGTACTTGCCTGGAGATTGCAGATTACTGGATGAAATCCATGAAAATACATTGGAGAAAATGCTTTGATTATGGATTAAAAGTGACAACATTGGTTTAATACGAAGTAGGCCTAACACACAGTGGGCGTACACCAAAGTTCATATTAAGTATCAAGAAAAATAATATGCTTTGAATGTAAGTTTAGAAATGAAAAGTTGTCATAATATGTATTTGAATGAAACAATGGTTTTAGTCAGTTGAACTGATACGATAAAAACAAAGATAGTCCTTTATAGGGGAATTATGTGTGTTGATTTGGCAATTTTGCATGATATTGTTTTCGTCCCATTAATAGGATTGTCGCCTTAATATGGGTTGGCCGTAGTTTTAAAAGATATATTTCCCCTCGTTTCACGAAAAAAGTAACCCCTCAATAGGGGCATTCAAAGAGGGGTTCTACTATAGTAACATTGCTCCATGATAGTGGTAGTGGATGTCTAGGCCTAGAAAGTAATGCCAATGGTACTAGACGTAGTGGTCATGGTCATTATAATGAGAGTGGCAATGTTAAATGATAATGGTAAGCCTGATATGATAATTATGTTGGTCAAATAACAATAATCTCATTTTAACCTGGTGTTAGTGGATTCTTTTCTGATCCCTCACATGTCCGTCCATCTACCAGTAAGGAGGAGTTTGTAGGACACAGACAGGAATACTTAGCGGAATTATCGCTCACTTCAGGGGCAGCTACACACAGATCAGAGCATCCACCGTTATGACCTTCACAATGGTTATTAATTCCTAAAGTTCAAGGAGAAGCATAACAAATTAACCGAACTCTACAGATTATTTCCAAATTTTCATATATATTTTACTTTCAGGTATGAAAGAATTTGGATATATTCTTACCGTCGATTTGTTTTTGAGGGTGATATATTTGGATGCCAGTTGGAGAATAAAGATGTTCAACCAATATGGTATGGTTTCCATTGAATTTGTTGGCTTTAATGATACTTTTCTTCTGCCAGTCTGTCCAGTAAACATAATCTTCGAACACGGTAATAGAGAATGGATGAGGCAAAATTGAACTTGATTGGAGGATGGTGCTTCTACCATGACCATTGTAGTCAATGCTACTTAGGCTGTGTCTCAAACCATCCACCCAGAAGAGAAGTTTACTAACAAGATCAGTGGTCAGACCATTTGGCCAGTAGATGTCGGCATCAACGAGGGTTAGTCTTTGCTTTCCGTTCATTCCTGCGCGTTCAATCTTAGCTGCCTGGCCCCAATCGGACCAGAACATGTACCTGTGGGGAAAAAAATGAAAGCAAGAATTAATTTTCAATACGAATACTGGGACGAATGCAGGATTTGGCGGTAGGGGTGTGTGCAAAAATTTAAGGAAATAGTACCTGTAGATGGCCGGAAATGACACTTTTATGGTAAATTTCATCATCACATCACCATTATATAGTCAAAAGTATCAGCAATATTCGGCAACCACAGAGATCTAATAAGTATGTGTTATGTACACATTAAACTTAAAAACATTCTCTTTGGTGTATTTACTTTACCTGCTTCAAAGTCGTGAGTCCACAACCGAGGTGAGAAATTAGAGGAAATAATACATTTAAATGGCCGGAAATGACACTTTTATACAGTAAAATTTACCATTATCACACCATCATTATTAAAAATCACAAAACATGAATAACTTGGAATAAAGTCTTACCGTTAATTTGTTTTTGAGGATGATATATTTGGATGCCTGTAGGTCGAGAAAGGTTATCAACTAAAATGGTATGGTTTCCATTGAATTTGTTGGCTTTAATGATACTTTTCTTCTGCCAGTCTGTCCAGTAAACATAATCTTCGAACACGGTAATACCGAATGGATGAGGCAAAATTGAACTTGATTGGAGGATGGTGCTTCTACCATGACCATTGTAGTCAATGCTACTTAGGCTGTGTCTCAAACCATCCACCCAGAAGAGAAGTTTACTAACAAGATCAGTGGTCAGACCATTTGGCCAGTAGATGTCGGCATCAACGAGGGCTAGTCTTTGCTCTCCGTTCATTCCCGCGCGTTCAATCTTAGCTGCCTGGCCCCAATCGGACCAGAACATGTACCTGTGGGGAAAAAATGAAAGCAAGAATTAATTTTCATTACGAATACTGGGGCGAATGCCGGATTTGGCGGTAGGGGTGTGTGCAAATATTTAAGGAAATAGTACCTGTAGATGGCCGGAAATGACACTTTTATGGTAAATTTCATCATCACATCACCATTATATAGTCAAAAGTATCAGCGATATTCGGCAACCACAGAGATCTAATAAGTATGTGTTATGTACACATTAAACTTAAATACATTCTCTTTGATGTATTTACTTTAGTCCACAACCGAGGTGAGAAATTAGAGGAAATAATACATTTAAATGGCCGGAAATGACACTTTTATACAGTAAAATTCACCATTATCACACCATCATTATTTAGTCTAGATGAGGCGCCAGCAAATTACTCATGATCTTAAATCAGGGATTTTCAAAAACAACAGAGATCTAATTAATTCGAGTGATGAGCAGCTAGCTCAGTCGGCAAATCTGGTGGTAGCCGCTGTGTGCGCGCTGAACCGTGGAGATCTCTAGGTCCCCGGTTCAATTCCTATCGCTGCCTCTCCTTGTGTTTCAGCTAGAGGGCTGAAATACAAGTTACAATAGCGCACCGTCTTTCGGATGAGACCTTTAAGCCGTTGGTCCCGTGTGCATTATGACCCATGTGCACGTTAAAGAACGCAGTACACTCTTCGGAAAAGAGTATGGGATTGTCTCCCGGTTTACTGCCCAATCACCACCAGAAGGACCCCACTGGAAATAAGTCTTCTTCTAGACTTTCGTGGGCTATCCTTGGTGTTTACACCGAATAAATCCAATCCAATCCAATGTACCATAGAAAATTAAACTAAAGAAACACTTTCTTTGATGTATTTAATATACTCGACCTATCTCAAAGCCGTGTGGCCACCTCAGCCCCGGCATGACTGGGGCTGAGGTGAGAAATTTTGAGGAAATAGTACCTCAAGATGATCAGAAATGACACTTTTAAATAGTAAAATTCATCAACAACATATCACCGTTATAATATAGTCAAAATAAAGCGCCAACAAATTCTCATGATCTTTTATCAGCTATTTTCGGCAACCATAGATATCTAATTTGATGAACGTTACCGTAGAAAATAAAACTTAAAATCATTGTTTTTGATGTAGTTACTTTACATACTTCAAAACTGTGAGTGCACACGTCTCTCAGCTTCACCACATTTAGGGTTGAGGTGGTAAAATTTGGGGAAATTGTACCTCTAGACTGCCGGATATGACACTCTTATGTAAAATTCATCATCATCGATCTAATTAATCGCTGTGATGTACCATAGAAAATACTACTTCTGCACACTTTTTCTCATATTTCTCAAATTATAAGAAAGGCACGAGCACTCGAGTCGAGTATTATAGGTAATTTAGATGTTTGTGGGCTAGATACAGGTATCTTGCTATACAATCAGATGTACTCTGGTTGTAAGCGCTCTTTCGTTAAAACCTGGGTCATTTATGCATTTATGTAAACAATTTTCAGGCATACCTTCTCGAAAAGTGAGGGGACCAACCCTTCCCCCTTAAAAATGATGTGAGGCGACGTTTCAGGGTTGGCGCCAGTGGGTGGAGCTCCCCGCCCCCTCCCTCGGGTCTGGGAGAAAAACCACAATTCGTCGGGGAAAAAATTACGTATTTTGTATATATTAGTAAATTGTCGAAATTTCAGGGGATTTCGCCCACTAGACCACTTTCGAGGCATTTAAAGCGACGTTCGACCACGCCCACTTTGTTCTCCTCGAGGAATTTTTTCCTCTCGCGGGGGGACATCAACCTCCCCGTCGGAGACATCGGACCCTCCGTCTCGCAAATACTGGCTCCATCCCTGGACGTTTACCCCTTCCCCCATGATCTGCGCCTATGGGTACATGAGAGTCCACCACTTCAACCCCAACATGGTTGGGGCTGAGGTGCGAAAAATTTGAAAATATGGACCCCTGGGTGCATGGAAATTGCACTCTCATGGACCTTAAAAATCCTACCAATAATGTATATCAACAATAATTTATAACACAACAGTTATTTTTCTTTATACAATTTATGGGGTGCGACGCACCCTTTGCACCTTTTGCATGTGTATAAGAGACAGCCCACAAACTGCATCCTCCCCAGGAATACTTTACATTTACCTAAAACATACCACAGATATTACGGCCAAGAATTTAAAAAACATTAAACTTACCCAATTCTTGGGTCAATAGTAATAGCTCTTGGTTCATCTAAATTATCTGAAATGAGAGTGGTCCGTTTGCTTGGATCCTCAAGGCTTGCAACTTCAATGACATTGGTTCCCGTATCAGTCCAGTACATGTTACGGAAAACCCAGTCAACACATATTCCATCTGGTGTGTGAGCCCCAGTAATGACAACCTCTGGTACACCAGAGCCATTTATATTAGTACGGTATATCTGATTAAGATACACGTCAGACCAGTAAACCTTCATCTTCTTGATGTCATAATCTAAAGCCACAGCGTTTCTTTGATTATTTGCAATAATTCGGTGTTTTTTTGTAATTGGGTGATATTCACTTACATACGAACGGTCTGCAAAAAGGACGACTGGGTCTGGGCCGATAGATCGACAGTATGTGTGGTTTATAAGATTGTAGCCCTCTTGGCAATAGCAAATGTAACCTCCTTCATTGTCCATACATCCTTGGCTGCACACCTTTGGTATCACCTGCTTGCACTCATCAAAATCTTTAAAAAAAGTAGCCCATTTTTTATTTATATGTATTTTGAAGATAGAAGGTAATCTTAATTATTTTGTCCTCTGATGCATCATGGTAGGGGACATAGTACAAAAGTACAAGTACAAAATCAGGAACGAAATGAATGCGCAAAGCGATTGACAAAAAGGTGCCAGCCACCTTTATAAATCCCAACTTAACTACATAATTAAATATCAAATTAAACATAATCTAGTAAAAATGAATTTTATATTAAAAAAAAATAAATAAAAACAAACACAATACAATTATTAAATTTGATTTAAAATTTTATTTACAATGTATTACTACTGTCTCTTATACACATCTGCGCTCTTTCGTTAAAACCTGGGTCATTTATGCATTTATGTAAACAATTTTCAGGCATACCTTCTCGAAAAGTGAGGGGACCAACCCTTCCCCCTTAAAAATGATGTGAGGCGACGTTTCAGGGTTGGCGCCAGTGGGTGGAGCTCCCCGCCCCCTCCCTCGGGTCTGGGAGAAAAACCACAATTCGTCGGGGAAAAAATTACGTATTTTGTATATATTAGTAAATTGTCGAAATTTCAGGGGATTTCGCCCACTAGACCACTTTCGAGGCATTTAAAGCGACGTTCGACCACGCCCACTTTGTTCTCCTCGAGGAATTTTTTCCTCTCGCGGGGGGACATCAACCTCCCCGTCGGAGACATCGGACCCTCCGTCTCGCAAATACTGGCTCCATCCCTGGACGTTTACCCCTTCCCCCATGATCTCCTGTAGGCCTAATATCGATTCAAACACATTGATTGATGATGATTGAACATCGTGGTATGTCATATGGTACGGAAAATTAGTTTCCCATTTGAACTTCTTAAGCCTGGTTCTCACGAGAGCCCTAGTATCCGGATCGGGAGCTAACCGTTAGCGCTAACCGTTAGCACCTGCGTGAGAACGCCCGATCGGTTAGCGCTAACCGTTAGCGGTATCCGGATACACTAACGGTTAGCAAGCGCTATCGGTTAGCAAGTTGAGGGCGTTTCTATAATCAACCAATCACAAGTACGCGTTTGCAATTTCCAGTTTCTTATTGGCCAGTGATTCGATCATCATATTGTTGGTATCCGGATCGGGATTTTCTCGCATGGACGCACGGCAGCTAACGGTTAGCAGGATCCAACCGTTAGCTGCCGTGTGAGAACATAACCATTAGCCTGGTTCTCACGAGAGCCCTAGTATCCGAATCGGGAGCTAACCGTTAGCGCTAACCGTTAGCACCTGCGTGAGAACGCCCGATCGGTTAGCCCTAACCGTTAGCAGTATCCGGACACCGCTAAAGGTTAGCAAGCGCTATCGGTTAGCAAGTTGAGCGCGTTTTTATCATTAAACAATCACACGTACGCGATTACAATTTCTAGTTTTTTATTGGCCAGTAATTAACTAAATATTTAATTATAGCCCAAAGTGTAATATTATAAGATAAATAAGTGTAGGCTATGTTCTCACACGGCAGCTAACGGTTAGCAGGATCCGGATCCTGCTAACCGTTATCTGCCGTGCGTCCATGCGAGAAAATCCCGATCCGGATACCAACAATATGATGATCGAATATCACGGTTAGCGCTAACCGATCGGGCGTTCTCACGCATGTGCTAACGGTTAGCGTTAACGGTTAGCTCCCGATCCGGATACTAGGGCTCTCGTGAGAACCAGGCTAATATATTAATGGTATAATTCGTGTTCAAGCTACCAAGTTCTATTTATTGTCATTGTTTTCACAAAAAAACTGTGTATATTAATAATTGTTTGCCATTTTGTATTTTTTTTTGTATAAAAAAGTAAAAAAGTTTAAGGCACATTTGTTAACGGCTGTAAAAACATAACATCTACATATTTAAAAATATAATGCATGCAACAAAAAAAAATTAATATTGTGTAGAGTTACCATCACTTATAATATTGTTAATTTAATTAAATTGCTTAAATAGTAACATTTAGTTAACTTACTTGTGGCTTGAGTTGTTACCGAAGCTATATTAAACAATATACATATATATATATATATATATATATATATATATATATATTATTTATAAAAAATATTAGTCCTTTATCTAAACTATCTCCCATAGCAATGCTTACAAAAAAACAAAAAAAATTCTCCCATCTATATTTCTTACGATCATTAATAAAGGAGAGAGAAAGGGGGTAAGCTTAATCGTACACACACACCCACACACATACACACACGCACACATGTATATATATATATATATTATATATATGTATATGTATATATGTATGCGTATATATATATGTGTGTGTATGTATATATATTATATTGTGTGTATTTACCTTTCTTTGATGATTAATATATAATTTAACTATGTTAACGGCTATTTTCTCAGCAATAACACGTATGATTAAAAAATCTTTACAAACTAGCAAACGGGAATAAACAGTTTAGCAGTGACTGGGATAAATCGAAAATGATAGTTATAATTAAAGGCGGATTATAATGGGCGGTTGCAACAAAGAAAATAAAGATAAAAGAGCTAATCTGCCGACTGTAGGCCTATGATCTCAATTGCTTAAAAAATAAAAAAATAACAAATAAATAAAAAGTTAAAGAGTTTCCTTAATAAATTAATTAATAAACTTATAATCGTTTTGAAATCCTAAAGTCTTTATTTATGCCATTTTTGTGAGTATTTAATTTAATGATCTATTTTAATTCGAAACCGTGACTGTTGGGAATGTATTTGAAATCTGTAGCTATTAAATAAACTTAAGGTTATTGATAGCATGGAGGAAACAAACAGCATGCTTGGATGAAATGCTTACCTACAGCTAGGAAATTACATTTTCAGATGATCTCTCATCTTAAAAATGAGCCTAATTCAAATAATGTTGATGCATGTTATCAAATACTACTGTGCCCTAAAATATAGATATTGGTCAAACGTAGTCAACAAAGGTCATTGACCTCTGATCTCAAAGCGCACTGCTCACATCGCCTAAAGATCCATGTCTCTCCCATACACAAATCATATTAAGACATATGGTAAAATATGTGCACTAAATCCACTCATCTCTCACTCTAAATGGTGTTGGACATCTGTTCGTGAAATTGGGAGTTTGAGACCGACGCTCATTGCATTGCTTGTGTTTTGGGCAAGGCACTTTTACGTTTGCCTTTCTCCATCCAGGAGTAAAAATGGGTACCTGTGTAGTGTGGCATTGAACGTTATGCGTGTAAATTATCCGTAATACAAATTATGCGTGTAAAGTATCCGTATTACAAAATAGTAGGGATACTTTTCAGGTAGAAGAGAAAGTTGTACAAAATTGTGCTCGTTTGCCAACTAAGTGTCCAGTGACCAGGGAAATTGGCCTACTGATGCCAGTACACCTTTGTATATTCTCTAGAAAGTGAAGGCGCCATATAAATTCAGATTCTTAAAACATTGCAAGTAGAATCACTTTACTAATGAATGATTGGAACTTGGAAAACAAAAAGATAATATAGCTTACATTGTGCTTCTGAAGACATCACAATAAAAAACAAGCCTATTAGATACATCACTGTGTAATCAATTTCGTCCGCACACGTCTGCAGTAGGTTTAAAACAACAGTACTTTTGCCAAAGCTTCGAAAAAAAATGTATTTTATCAAACAAGGAAATGTTTTTAGCTGATTTGATGTTTAAAGACACGGTATATAACAAATAATCTATTTGTAACTTTGCAAAGATTGGAATAGATAAAGGTTCAAGATACATGCATATAGTCAAGGAAGTGGGATTTTATTTTGAAAACTATGCTAATGTTGCATTTGTTGCTTACTATCCTTTCAGTACATTAATTATTAACAGTTCCCAGACTATAATAAAACGACACAAACTTGATTGTGGTAAATACTAAACATTTAATACCGATTTCATTCTTAACAATAATTAAAAGATATTGAAACTCCATTGAAGTCTATATGATCATGGGTAATATAACGAAGATCTGATACCGGAAAATTCAATAAACAAGACCCCCAATTTTATGACACTTGTTTTGAGACTATTAAAAATACAGCAAATGTAATATGAAGGTTATTTGATAATTCAATTATGAAAAAAAAAAAGAGATCTTCTATTGGGATAAAAAAAACAAAAACAAGAAGTTTGTATTTAGTCAATAAGGCGGTTTTCGTTTAATATTATTGTTTATAAACCAAGACATAAATAAATCCAATAGCCCAACAACGCAGACCTCGATTCTCATACTTAATTGGCAATTTGTTCACTCTTCGGCGATTAGAAGCCCGTAGGATTTTTCGTCAATCAAAAATATGGCAATCTTTTCGTATAACTAGACAAATAATTTAATGTAGTTTACCTAGATCTACTGGAAATTTAATACTTCCAAGAGTCAATCAACCGCAACCGCTGGAAACGTTTGATGGCGGTTTGGAAATTACTGGTCGCTTCTCTGATTATGGGAAAAGGGTTTTTGCCAACAGATTAAGGAGGTCATCAGTTCAAGTAAAGATGATTGGGGGAAAGTTTTCAATCAATTAATCAAATGCATTTATATAGCGCCGTTATCTATTAATATGTTCAAAGGCGCTCGACAAAGTTAAATTTAAAATGCTTCCGAGAACAAGTAGGCTTTCAGACGTTTTTTTGAAAATGTTGACG
Source organism: Anneissia japonica (assembly GCF_011630105.1). Taxonomy (NCBI): domain Eukaryota; kingdom Metazoa; phylum Echinodermata; class Crinoidea; order Comatulida; family Comatulidae; genus Anneissia; species Anneissia japonica. Next base: position 674,218 of record NW_022748202.1, on the reverse strand, counting down.
CTTTATGAAGTTTTAATGTCTATTGGTAAAGTACCGGTATTCCATAAAGTTGGTGCTGCACAAGAGAATGTACGATGACATGACTTGAGCTTCCATTTAGGGATATGAAGGAGAAATTTGTGACTCAAAGCAGTGTACGGGAGGAAGTGTGATGTCTAAAGGCCAACTCAGACAGCGTCGGCCGACTCAGCCCGACGCGATTTGTTGTCGCGTCGGGTCTGCGTGAGTTGAACGCAGACGCGACGCGACAACAAATCAAAAAATATTTCTCACGACGGCTTAAGACTGTCCCCCGACGATAAGTCGGGTCGGGCTGCGTCGGCCGACGCTGTCTGAGTTGGCCTTAAGAAGATCGGTAATATACTAAGGTGCAAGTTCACTGATGGCCTTGTAGGTTATGAGGAGCAATTTGAATTTAATGCAGGATTGAATAGGTAACCAGTGCAGACTTCGTAGTACTGGAGTGATGTGTTTGTGTTTTTAGTACGAGTTATGATTTTCGCAGCAGCGTTCTGAGCACGTCGAAGAAGAGCTGCTAATCCCGTGACAGGCAGTCTTGTCAAGTTCGTCTTTTGTTTTGTTTTTGTTTTTTTGGTACTGGATCTTTGAAATACGTACACTCGGCTCATGCCTTATTTCTAAATGGCATTAGCTGTATTTTGCTGGACCCATATACAACTTTCCGCTCGAACTGTCCAAACAGTTATGTTTAAGATCAAGTTTCCTTGCCGACTATTTCGTGTTCGCCGACTTCAAGAACTATTGCTCAAGAACACTGAAAGTTGACGATCAAAGAGGAACTTGAAATAATTGTCCCCTTTGCGTTCCTGATCCTCTCTGTGTCAATGGAAGTTACGTTGACTCTGAAAGTCGACACACTTTGCCGTTGATAAAATCGGCGATACAAATAAGTACATGCGTAATTTATAAATATTCCAGTTGTCAATGTTTATTTGTTGGTTAGCAATTTATGGGACAGATTAGAGTAGGAACTTAAGAGCTGATATTGTGCATCAAATTCCTATTGGCCTCCCTGTACTGAAATATTATCTTTGTATGCTAACACTCAATGATAAATTAATGCTTTCTAGTATTATTATTATTGATAAAATTGGTAACATACACAATGCCGTAGCCAGTTATTGGGACAGCTGGGACAGTCCCACACAATTTTTCTATTGGGTCCACAAAGAATGAGTCCACATTTTACAAATGGGTCCAGATTTCCCATACTTTGTGTAAAAAGGGTAAACTTTAAAGAAAATAGGTCCAGATTTCTCATATTTTGCGTAAAATGGGTCAATATTTTAGGAAATTGGCCTAGATTATTCATATTAATTTTACGTAAAATGGACAACTTTCTTAAGAAATTGGGTTCTCATTATTTGAATGCACGCGTAAAGTGGGTCCAGCCTGATACTGTCCCATATTGTTTGAAAATCCTGGCGGCATTGAACATACAGTAACTGTCACTTTCGGAAAACAGTACCCGAGATGTCTGATTGTTCAAACAATTGGGACAGGCCTACTTTAGTTGAGATCCATATAGATACGAATTATCTCATCCAAACAATAACTTTTGTCTAATGAGATATAAAGAAAATTCCGTTGATTTGCCTATGAATGTTTCATTTGTTTGAACAATCATTTTCAGTTCTTTGTGTTCCTAATTTTTGAGAGATAAGAATAATTTGTTTATTGTTTACTTGAGATTTTATTAAATTTGTTCTGTCTGTCACAAAAGTTTACATTGACAAGTTACTCGGTTGTCAATCATAGCCAGATATGATTAGCCAGGTTGTTGGTTGTGGTTGTGACATAATAAATAAAACATATTCCTTCATGAACATACATTATCATATGCATATACTAGCAAAACTGTTGATTATCATCTGCTTATAGGCCTAATACCAATTAAAGCTAAAGTACGACAGGGAAATTATCTTGGCTTTGTTAGTAGGCCTAGATAAAACCATGGAGAAAAATTCCTCCATGAAAAAACTAAGCAATATTAAGCCTACTGCTTATAATTACAACACTGTCATTCTTTTCAAGATAATTTATTCAAATTAAGTACTGTATTATAATTTAAGTTTAAACATATAGATATGAATTATCTCATCCAAACAATAACTTTTGTCTAATGAGATATAAAGAAAATTCCGTTGATTTGCCTATGAATGTTTCATTTGTTTGAACAATCATTTTCAGTTCTTTGTGTTCCTAATTTTTGAGAGATAAGAATAATTTGTTTATTGTTTACTTGAGATTTTATTAAATTTGTTCTGTCTGTCACAAAAGTTTACATTGACAAGTTACTTGGTTGTCAATCATAGCCAGATATGATTAGCCAGGTTGTTGGTTGTGGTTGTGACATAATATACAAAACATATTCCTTCATGAACATACATTATCATATGCCTATACTAGCAAAACTGTTGATTATCATCTGCTTATAGGCCTAATACCAATTAAAGCTAAAGTACGACAGGGAAATTATCTTGGCTTTGTTAGTAGGCCTAGATAAAACCATGGAGAAAAATTCCTCCATGAAAAAACTAAGCAATATTAAGCCTACTGCTTATAATTACAACACTGTCATTCTTTTCAAGATAATTTATTCAAATTAAGTACTGTATTATAATTTAAGTTTAAACATATAGATATGAATTATCTCATCCAAACAATAACTTTTGTCTAATGAGATATAAAGAAAATTCCGTTGATTTGCCTATGAATGTTTCATTTGTTTGAACAATCATTTTCATTTCTTTGTGTTCCTAATTTTTGAGAGATAAGAATAATTTGTTTATTGTTTACTTGAAATTTTATTAAATTTGTTCTGTCTGTCACAAAAGTTTACATTGACAAGTTACTCGGTTGTCAATCATAGCCAGATATGATTAGCCAGGTTGTTGGTTGTGGTTGTCACATAATAAACAAAACATATTCCTTCATGAACATACATTATCATATGCCTATACTAGCAAAACTGTTGATTATCATCTGCTTATAGGCCTAATACCAATTAAAGCTAAAGTACGACAGGGAAATTATCTTTGCTTTGTTAGTAGGCCTAGATAAAACCATGGAGAAAAATTTCTCCATGAAAAAACTAAGCAATATTAAGCCTACTGCTTATAATTACAACACTGTCATTCTTTTCAAGATAATTTATTGAAATTAAGTACTGTATTATAATTTAAGTTAATTTAAGACATTTCAATGTATTTTGTCAGTTCGATTTAATTAAAGATACCAGGACAATCCCGTACGCAGGATTTGTATTGGGTGGGTGCGAATTTGTGGAAAGTGGACCAAAATATTGGGTGGGGGGGGGGCGGGGGCGCTAAAAATCAAAAATGTTGATAGCCTAACGATGAATATTAACTTTGATATAATAATTATCCCTTGTTATACGTTGAATTAATTATGCAATATTTTATACATACATTTTTTATAGTTTGTATACTTATTCTTGTATTGTAGAAGCTATGAGGCAAGTTTAATTTTAATTATTAAGAAATAGATTGATTTGTCAATGTGTAGTGTAGTTTAAATGTTTATTTAAAAATACAAAGTTGTTAACATTTCTAATAAAACAGTAGTTTCATCAGAATGAAAAAATGAGGTTTACTGCTGAGATAAACATACAAGCAGTAAATAACGATGAAATTGGTGTTGTTTTTCCCTTTACAATTTACAATTTTGACTTATGCAAAAGAAAAAAAAGAATAAAATTGGTTGAGAGCTTTTTAAACGTTCTATTAAATGTGTGTAGGTATATGTGTATATATGGGTGGGCATACATATGTGTGTGTATTTATATGTATGTATGTATATGTATATATTTAAATGTATGTATATGTATATGTGTGTATATGTGTGTGTATATGTATATGTATGAAATATCATGCTTCTCCCCCCCCTTTTTCTGTAAAATTGAAAAAAAAAAAGCCTTAAGAGAAAAGTACTGCAAATGAAACTGGTAAATTAATTTTTACATTTATTAATTTTTTCATCTGTGTGTAATTTTATTTTAATTTTATTTACTTATTTATTATTTATATACGTACATGTGTGTGTGTGTATATATACTGTCTCTTATACACATCTAGATGTGTATAAGAGACAGATGGTGTGCGTCGGGGGCAGTCGCGTAGTAGAATATTAAACGTGTTTAATATTTCTCACGACGGCTTAAGATAAACGAAAGGGCTAATCAGCCGAATGTACTATTTTTCATTTTCATTTTCATTGGCTCAGGCTAGTTTTAGAAGATGAGATTGTGTATTGTAATATTGCATTATATTATATTATGTTGTTTTATGTATGTTAAAAGCAATAAAAAAAAACAAAAAAAAACTTTGATATGTTAAGGAAACTGATCTATACTAAATTAAATCAATCTAATTAAAAACACATTGGAAATATTATTAATTATACTACGGGTTAACGTTCATTAATACTATTACAATTTTAAGAATCGTAAATAAATCGAGGTCGGAGTAAAATAAATCCCTACAAATTGGACATCACATAGCCTAGATGTGAAACGTGTCGTTTCTAACCACTTGGTGTTTCAGATTTTCACTGCATGTCAATAAACCATGTAAAATTATAGAACAAGGTAAATAAAACATTAATAAATTTAAACATACCGATAAAAGAAATACTGTAAATGTACAGTAGGTCTAGCGCACAATGAAAAAAAAAAAACCAAAAATAAACTTATAATATTATTAAGTATTAAAAATACTAAATTTACCACAAATGTAAATGTTATATTATGAATAAAATTAATGGAAATTGCGAATATGAACAAATACTTACAAGCGCTTTACGTCGTGGATGAGATGGATAGACGTCAAAAATAAAAAAAATCGATAATTTAAAAATAATCCTATAACTGATCTGATCGGGAACAGGGTAGCAATAAATCACTTTATTGTTGCTTTTAAGCGAATACGTCCACACCCTTTCAGGCTAGATAGAGACTTTCACAGAAATATTAGCCATGGAGGGTCCACCCACCTCAGCCAACCCCACCACGGTTGGGTTTGAGGAAAAGAAAATTTATGATATATATGACACCTAGATGGCCAAAAATGGCACTCGCAGACTTAAACGGGAATAAAGATAGGCTTAATTCTACTGAAACTTATATATATAGAGAGAAAATGAGTTTTGTACGTGGCGAGTTATTGACACGCAACGGCGGTGACAAACTCTAAAATTACTCACAAATCTTAAATTAGGCAGTCCTAGTTGGAACCTGCTCTGATTGTCAGGCATTTTTGGTGGATGGATTTCTGGAGCATGTGAGAGTGTGTCTTGAATTTTCTACTTGGAATGTGGACCTTTTGTAATTTTGGGTGGGGTGGGGTGCGTCCTCCCCCGTCGAACCCCCACCCTCTTGCATACGGGCCTGCAGGAGGAAGGGGTACCCCACCAGTCCTAACAGCTGGGTCCGCGGACCCTTTCCAAACTTTTTGAATTTTTGAAAGCAATTTGAATTTAATGCAGGATTGAATAGGTAACCAGTGCAGACTTCGTAGTACTGGAGTGATGTGTTTGTGTTTTTTAGTACGAGTTATGATTTTCGCAGCAGTGTTCTGAGCACGTCGAAGAAGAGCTGCTAATCGCGTGACAGGCAGTCTTGTCAAGTTCGTCTTTTGTTTTGTTTTTGTTTTTTTGGTACTGGATCTTTGAAATACGTACACTCGGCTCATGCCTTATTTCTAAATAGCATTAGCTGTATTTTGCTGGACCCATATACAACTTTCCCCTCGAACTGTCCAAACAGTTATGTTTAAGATCAAGTTTCCTTGCCGACTATTTCGTGTTCGCCGACTTCAAGAACTATTGCTCAAGAACACTGAAAGTTGACGATCAAAGAGGAACTTGAAATAATTGTCCCCTTTGAGTTCCTGATCCTCTCTGTGTCAATGGAAGTTACGTTGACTCTGAAAGTCGACACACTTTGCCGTTGATAAAATCGGCGATACAAAAGGGATGTAAGCCTTAGTATAAAAATAAGTACATGCGTAATTTATAAATATTCCAGTTGTCAATTTTTATTTGTTGGTTAGCAATTTATGGGACAGATTAGAGTAGGAACTTAAGAGCTGATATTGTGCATCCAATTCCTATTGGCCTCCCTGTACTGAAATATTATCTTTGTATGCTAACACTCAATGATAAATTAATGCTTTCTAGTATTATTATTGATAAAATTGGTAACATACACAATGCCGTAGCCAGTTTGGGACAGCTGGGACAGTCCCACACAATTTTTCTATTGGGTCCACAAAGAATGAGTCCACATTTTACAAATGGGTCCAGATTTCCCATACTTTGTGTAAAAAGGGTAAACTTTAAATAAAATAGGTCCAGATTTCTCATATTTTGCGTAAAATGGGTCAATATTTTAGGAAATTGGCCTAGATTATTCATATTAATTTTACGTAAAATGGACAACTTTCTTAAGAAATTGGGTTCTCATTATTTGAATTCACGCGTAAAGTGGGTCCAGCCTGATACTGTCCCATACTGTTTGAAAATCCTGGCGGCATTGAACATACAGTAACTGTCACTTTCGGAAAACAGTACCCGAGATGTCTGATTGTTCAAACAATTGGTACAGGCCTACTTTAGTTGAGATCCATATAGATACGAATTATCTCATCCAAACAATAACTTTTTTCTAATGAGATATAAAGAAAATTCCGTTGATTTGCCTATGAATGTTTCATTTGTTTGAACAATCATTTTCAGTTCTTTGTGTTCCTAATTTTTGAGAGATAAGAATAATTTGTTTATTGTATACTTGAGATTTTATTAAATTTGTTCTGTCTGTCACAAAAGTTTACATTGGCAAGTTACTCGGTTGTCAATCATAGCCAGATATGATTAGCCAAGTTGTTGGTTGTGGTTGTGACATAATAAATAAAACATATTCCTTCATGAACATACATTATCATATGCATATACTAGCAAAACTGTTGATTATCATCTGCTTATAGGCCTAATACCAATTAGAGCTAAAGTACGACAGGGAAATTATCTTGGCTTTGTTAGTAGGCCTAGATAAAACCATGGAGAAAAATTCCTCCATGAAAAAACTAAGCAATATTAAGCCTACTGCTTATAATTACAACGCCTGTCTCTTATACACATCTAGATGTGTATAAGAGACAGGTCGCGTAGTAGAATATTAAACGTGTTTAATAATTCTCACGACGGCTTAAGACTGTCCCCGACGATAAATCGGGTCGGGCTGCGTCGGCCGACGCTGTCTGAGTTGGCCTTTACAGACCAGCTTGTATCTCCGATCACTGAGTCTATGCAGATTGAATCATTTTAAGGCGGCGGTATAAGAAGTACAGTACACCGCTGGCCTAACACAATTCGACAAAATCTTTTCTGGACAGATTCACTATCGAAAATTTAACAAACGGTCAAAGAAAAATGCCACACAGGGCACGCATATTAAAAGATAAAAAAAATGTTAACTAATTTAA
>NW_022748202.1:616992-666566 GCF_011630105.1 Anneissia japonica | reverse complement strand
AAACAATCCGCCACTGGTTTTGAAAGCAAACACTATTCAGTGTTCTTATTTTCAAATGTTCTGTAGTCTATCAAAAATGTTGATGGCCTAACGATGAATATTAACTTTGATATGTTAAGGAAACTGATCTATACAAAATTAAATCAATCTACTTAAAAACACAAATTGGCCATCACATAGCCTAGATGTGAAACGTGTCACTTCTAACCACTTGGTGTTTCAGATTTTCACTGCATGTCAATAAACCATGTAAAATTATAGAACAAGGTAAATAAAACATTATTAAATTTAAGCATACCGATAAAAGAAATACTGTAAATGTACAGTAGGTGTGGCGCACAATGAAAAAAAAAAAAAACAACTTATAATATTATTAAGTATTGAAAATACTAAATTTACCACAAATGTAAATGTTATATTATGAATAAAAATAATGGAAATTGCGAATATGAACAAATACTGACAAGCGCTTTACGTCGTGAATGAGATGGGTAGACGTCAAAAATATAAAAAATCGATAATTTAAAAATAATCCTACAACTGATCTGATCGGGAACAGGGTAGCAATAAATCACTTTATTGTTGCTTTTAAGCGAATACGTCGACACCCTTTCAGGCTAGATAGGGACTTTCACAGAAATATTAGCCATGGAGGGTCCACCCACCTCAGCCAACCCCACCACGGTTGGGGTTGAGGAAAAGAAAATTTATGATATGGCACCTAGATAGCCAGAAATGGCACTCGCAGACATAAACGGGAATAAAGATAAGCTTAATTCTAGTGAAACTAGAGAGAAGATGAGTTTTGTACGTGGCGAGTTATTGACACGCAACGGCGGGGACAAACTCTAAAATTACTCAAAAATCTTAAATTCTGAGGCAGTCCTAGTTGGAACCTGCTCTGATTGGTCAGGCGCATTTTTGGTGGATGGATTTCTGGAGCATGTGAGAGTGTGTCTTGAATTTTCTACTTGGAATGTGGACCTTTTGTAATTTTGGGTGGGGTGGGGGTGCGTCCTCCCTTGTCGAACCCCCACCCTCTTGCATACGCGGACCCTTTCCAAACACAGGTTGCCCTGTCGCGTGGATGGATTCCGATAGGAGTTACTTCAATATTCAGTGAAAAACAATTAGGCCTAAATTAAATTGGGACCCAGATAATTATATTATCTGGACTGTCCCAATTCCAGGCCTGTCTGACGGGTGGGCATATTCACCTGCCCCTCCCCCTCCCGCTGGCACCAACACTGCAATTAACTATTTCAAATGCTGTACTGTAAATCTGGCCTATTTAGAGATTATTTTTTTGTTGGGACTTTCCCTACGGGAAATGTTTGTAAACAATGAATATTGGGTCAAAGGTTATCGATGCACACCAGGCAACTCTACGAGAAATTGACTCCGTCATCAGAAAACGGAATTGCACGTGTGTGGTGAAATGTAAGTAAATGGGAAGAAGCCTATCAAAGGTCGGCAACTGCGGTTTAAATTCGTATAAAACTACAAAATCCGATTAGAATTTTATGTTATTAAATATATTGGTTTACAATAGTAGTAGGCTAAGCAAGAGAAGTATCTTGTGCATGCCCAGTTTCGTAGGCCTCCGTCTAGGCCTAGCCTAGGCCTAGGCCTACATGGCATAGGCCTAGGAGCCTACGCTAGGCCAGTTCAGTAGGGATGGCTCCTTGGTGTGTCGGCTAACTCGTACACATGCCAACTCATACACACCTTTGCAAACTCGTACAGCAATTTAGGCGAACTCGTACACACGATTGGTGATTTCGTACACATGACTTTTTGCGATCTCGTACCCAAATGCATTTTTGATAGGGTCAATATTTCTTCTTAGTTTTGCGATCAGATGAATGAGATCAAACTAGCTGCATCAATAGGGTTGTCAAAGAACAAACTGCCAGTGGAATAGGTTTGGACCGCAGAAAATTTTGTGCGAGTTGTCTGTACGAGTTGGCATGTGTATGAGTTAGCTTACGTATTCATGGCCTGCTAGCTGGGCGCCCTCTCTAGGCCATATACATACCTACCAAAGGTCTAAATAAACACAAGATAGCGTTCTCCGCGATTTACGCGTAACAAAGAGCGTCGATTTGGCACAGTTTTTTAGTTGTGTTTGTACATGTTGTATGCTTATTTTGAGAAAGTAGCACATTAATATATAGGCCTTGCATGAGGGCGTGAGATCAAAGATAAATGCGACTGGACTGCGAGATGCATGAGACTTATAAACAGACCTGTGGGATGCAAAGGTATAGCAATGAGACTCACACTGAGAGCAGCTGGTTACTATTGTAGCTAGAGGTAGCTCGAGGGCTAGGCTACTAATACTACACACGGTCAGTGGTGGCACCAGCGGAGGCAGGGCCATCCCCCCCCCTCGTCCGACACATGCCCACATGCCTAGGTCATCATGCCTAGGTCGTCGGACCTAAAATTTAAATAATGATAGCTATCCAAATGGCTCTAGTCAGCCCTTTTTTTTCGGACTAGTCAGCAAATTTCTGGCACCACTGCTGCATAGGGTGTGTAGAGGCCTAGTAGGACACCGTTATAACTGCGAACAAGTTTGGCCGCAATCTTTCTAACATATTTTTTATTTTATGTTTTCAGCCAATTCGTAGTTGAATACAGTAACTAATAAATATCCTATACTGATAATTATTAAAATATTAAATGCATATCGACTTAAAAGTAACGAAGAGACTGTGTTGGAAAGGTAAACAACATCTTTTTATTAAGTCAATTTTGCCAAGGGAAGCCTCAGCATAACAAGAAACGAGACGAGTGTAATTCCAAGTTCAACATACTTAAAATTCTCACTGGAAAATAACATGAAGCCTATGTATTTGAAAAGTTAGGATAATACCGTAAAACCATGTATTGAAGCCCTGGGCTTTCTGTTTTTTTCTGCGAACTTTAGATGGGCTTTTTTTTCAAAGTGGGCTTTTTTTCAAGATGGAGTGTATTAACCAGCATTTTCACCTAAACTACTGTATAAACCAAGTATGTTTTTAATTTTTTTTCTGTTGCCTTGAAATTCATGTACAGTGTATGTACAGTACTGTGCTGTACTACAGTATCTCAAAATTAAAGGCCAATGCTATCTTGAATAGAAACCCACGGGCTTCTTTTAGAGATGAGTTTCTTTTCAAGGCTACTTTTCCAAACTAAAGAGGGGAGCTTCAATTCGAGATGGGTTTCTTTCTCGAGATTAAGCCCATTAAGCTTTTATTCCAGGCTTTCTGATATCTTACTAATAAGACAAACAAATACATATGAGTTGAAGATTTAGGTGTTTTAATTGATAATAAGTTGAATTTTTGTTTACATGTTAATTTTGTTGTGCCAAAATCAAACAAGATGCTTGGTTTATTATGGAGGAATTGCAGGTTTATGAAAAATGGCAAGACATTAGTATCTCTTTACCGTTCAATTGTGCGCCCCCATTTGGAATATTGTTCTGTTATTTTTAGTTCAGTTTCTTTTACACAAGCTCAGCGTATTTGTAATGTTCAGAATAAGTTTATTAGGTTTCTTAGTCATACTTGTCCCAATTATAATGTCTCTCTTTAATATGTCTCTTAAAAATTGTAGAATTATTTTTGACATGGTATTTTTATATAAGTCTTTAAATTCCATTTATGATTGTCCTCTTTATTTTCGCACAATGTATAAAGTGGGTATTAACTAACTGTAATAATATAACTTTTTCTATTATTCTTTTAGTTTTATGACTAAAATAAATACATTTTAGCAATAGGCCTATAGTTAAGTATAATGGCAGAACATTGAGTCCTGTGTCTTAGTTTGATAACAATAAATTAACTTTGTGAATCTGGATAAATCAAGTTCTTTAACTTTTCTATGTGCACTGTATAAAAGCCCGCCCTCTATCATTTTCATTTTCTACAGTATTACCGCTGTCTCTTATACACATCTAGATGTGTATAAGAGACAGGTATTTATTATTATTAACAAAATCATTAAAACAGTGTTGATAAACAGTTAACAAAAATTACTAAGGAAGTGTCCTGCCCTGACACCCTATTGATAATCTTTTAAAGGCAATTGGACATGATGCACCTTAGTTGCTTTTGTACTATAAGGATTTTTTTTTGTATCTTTGCAGGAGACATTGTAAAGAATCTGAAGCTGTATGTTTCTATTGAAGCATAACTATGCATGGTAAAGAGGCAGGCATGTCTTCAAAGAGTGTTAGATTTGGAGGAAAAGTTGCAGAAATTCTTACACAGTACAAAGAGGTATGCTGTAATTTTCTTATTTTTTTTTTTGATCATTATACACTAGACTATGGCATTCTAAAAAACTTCGAGCAGGCTCCAGAGAATTTTTTTTTGATACAGCTAACTTTTTTGAGACACAAAAAGAATACTGGATGTTTGACAAAAAAGTCTGAAATGGTTAAGATAGAGATTTTTAAATATTTAAAAACTGGGGTGGGCGGGGTGGGGGGAGGGGAAGGTTGGTACCTAAGTAAACCTATGGAATAACAACTCATAATAATGTTTGTGCCTATTGTATCTTTATACATCCAGTTCGACCACCTCCTTGTGTAGGCTTTGCCTTATCCCTGAGATTGTTGATACATGTGAGAGAACACAGCCTTTGTTTATGTCTGATTAATTTTTTTAATTGAGAAAAACCATAAGGCCCCTAATGGTCACATGAGCTGCTGACAGTGTTTAGTAGCTGGAGAATTATTGAAGGCTTGGTTTCAGGGCTGTTTTTAAATTTTGACTCCCAAAGACACATCTGTACTCGAATGCAGCTTAGTTTTCAAGAGCAGCAGTGGCATGCCTTTTTTTTGTATTCTATAATTCCAGTATTTTAATGCCTTTTTACACATTCCAATTTTAGGTATTGATTTCATCAAAAAAAGGCATAGCGCTTCTTACTTTTAACTACAATACTACAATACTAAAATATAAACATATTACAATATTCCACAAATGAGCCAATTAAAATCAATGAATATTTATGGAGAATTATTTTAACAATATGTAGACTGGCGATAGTGATGATAATAAAAATGCTCCTATCACTCGGCAGACTTTGGTTTGTAAAAGCGCCTTGGTTATATTTGTTTGTAAAAAATATTCAAAGTTGCTGGGGGCCTCTTGAGGCTCCGGGGCCTCTGGCTTTAGCCATTGAGAACTCATACCATAGCCTTCCATATTTTATTATAATAATACTTTATTAAAATTAAATTTAATATTATGTTCTATTGAATATGTATAGCATTCTTAGAGTGCTATCTTTGACAGTCGAGTAGATCTTGAGCACTAAGGTCATATAAAGGCTGCCCTCACTTGTAACATTGTATGCTACTCAGAATGACAATGACGGAATGACTTATATGAAACTGATGCTTGGTAATATTTTATTGTAAATTAATTAATACTATTATACTATATGATTTTCCTCTGTAATAAACACACTGCTGGTCAGTGTATCATTTATTTTCGCACAATGTATAAAGTGGGTATTAACTAACTGTAATAATATAACTTTTTCTATTATTCTTTTAGTTTTATGACTAAAATAAATACATTTTAGCAATAGGCCTATAGTTAAGTATAATGGCAGAACATTGAGTCCTGTGTCTTAGTTTGATAACAATAAATTAACTTTGTGAATCTGGATAAATCAAGTTCTTTAACTTTTCTATGTGCACTGTATAAAAGCCCGCCCTCTATCATTTTCATTTTCTACAGTATTACCGGCCTTTAAGTTTATGATAGTGATACACTGAATTAGTGTTGGATTCATTTAACAGAAATTGTTTTTATGCATGTGGTATTTGATATTGCATTGTGCATGCATATTTGCATGTGTTTTACACACGTCAAATAATAGTCAATAGCGAAATTTTGTAAGGGATGCGTATGAAAATTATATCGAGTTAAGGTTAACAATGACTACGCCGTAGTTTATCTAACATTCCAGTGCTAGGCTGCTGGGTATTGTATCCTGAATATAAGTTGTTTTATTGGTAATTTATTGTAGTCTATTTTTTTATTTTTGATTTGATTTATTCAATATCTCAGCTTTAATACTTAAATATAAATCCAAAACAGAAAAATGAAACATGTCAAACAATAAAATGTAGTTTACTGAAACCTTTTTATACATTTTATATAATTAGTTTCATTCTACAGTAATTGTCAATTTTGCAATAACTTTTCTTAATAAATATTTTTAATAAATTATTTACTGTAGGCCTACTGTAATCAAATTTTTATATAAATAAAGTCATATTTTTCTAAATTTATTTTTTTGTATTGTGTTAATATTACTAATCTAATAAATATTGCTACTAATAAATATTTTAAGTCAATTATTTAATCAATTCATATATAATATTAATAATAATTATTTTATTATGACATTAATGTCATATTTTGCTATTAAAATTTATAGTTTTTGTATTGTATATTACATTTGAAATTAATTGAGAAATATTTTTATTGGTGAAATTAAATAAATAAATAAAGGTTACCTGTGTTTTTGGGTTTAATACAAGGAACAGTACCAAACTTTGATCTTGGTGAAGTTTTTGTTGTGGTGTTTGCTTGAAAGAACTGGTTTCAGAGTGAACGATAATAATCTAATTATATAATAAGGCATGAACTATTCGGACAGATTTAACAATCGAGGGCATCACTACACCATTGTAGGGCAATATATTGTGTGTGGCCCGCAGGATCAGCGATCGGAGAATAAGTCATTGAAGCACTTTTGTTGTAACTGTCACCAGAACCTATTCCTGATGATGACATAATTAATGTCGAAATATTGAATCCCATCACGATGGCATGCATTTCAATACTTGGAGTATGTATTAGACTTTCGAAAGCTATAATGTCAGTGTGAAACCATGTTGATTGCGTTGCTGTCAGTTTGTCGTTTTGCCTTAAAAGGATATGTCTTTAAAAAAATTGTACGGAGTAGATAATTCACGTACTCTGTGAGTCTGCTTTGCTGCATTGGCTGTTCAATTATGATGAAACTATATACTGACTGCAACTTCTAGGTTCAATGAATTCAATTGATCAAAATCTTGAATAGAAAGGCTGTGTTGACTGACTTTCCATTCTAAAATCTAAATGAAGTTTGTCTCAATCATATGTATGATTAGGGCAGGAAATATACGATCACGTTGCTATGCAGTGCTCAGTATTTATGGCATATTCTTTATTACTCCTGATTCCAGACACTTTTTGTTGGACTGACTTACCTTTGAAAAACAACAAAGCCAAGTATAATAAGTACATAAAAACCGTAATATGTTCTAATTAAGTGATGTGGATTCCAATTTATTACATGATTGAAAAGCATGAATTAATTTAATTGCACAGTGCATTATCATTTTGTGAGAATGCTGCAATGAGCATTTGATTTGATTTCAGATTACAATTTTGCTCGGAAATAATATTTATTTATTCTTAAAATTGATAGCACTTTCAGTGAGGCAGCACTGGTTTCAAAAGTGGATCGCATGAACAACATATATATACTATATATATATAACAGAAATGCAAATTGGAAATAAAATCAAATGAGCAGATAAAAATCAAATAAATAAAAATCAAATGAACAGAAAATTAAACAGAAAAACCTGAAAATACAAAGAAAAGACTGTAATTTGATTTAGATCCAGGCAAGAGAACATTACTTTGCAGTGGAAATGAATAAAAATATTACAGGATTTTGATTAATTTTTAAGTGTAGCCAGTTGAACATTATTAAAGTTTGATCTAATTTCGTTTGGGAGCAAAAACAACAGAAATACAAATCAGAAAAAAAAACTCAAATGAACTGATAAAAACCAAATAAATAAAAATCAAATTAACAGAAAATTAAAAGGAAAAACCTGAAAATACAAAGAATTGAACAAATTTAATTTAGATCAAGGCAAGAGAACATTACTTTGCAGTGGAAATGAATAAAAATATTACAGGATTTTGATTTATTTTTAAGTGTAGCCAGTTGAACATTATTAAAGTTTGATCTAATTTCATTTGGGAGCACAAACAACAGAAATACAAATCAGAAATAAAATCAAATGAACTGATAAAAATCAAATGAACAGAAATTTGAAGGAAAAACCTGAAACTACAAAGAAATGAACTACAGTAATTTAATTTGGATCAAGGCAAGAGAACATTACTTTGCAGTAGAAGTGAATAAAAATATTATAGGATTTTGATTAATCTTTAAATGTAGCCATTTTAACATATATTAAAGTTTGATCTTGTTTCATTTGGAAGCTTGTTCCATATCATAGTTGCACGGTATAAAAATGAATTCGCTTGCCTTGTACAAGCTTCCATTTCTGCTCCATCAAGGTGTTAATATTTGATTTACTTCTACAGTACAGTAATGCACTGAGAGTGGCTATTTTGATTGAAAAAGTAAATTTGTTAATGAAAGGTCTGACGATTTCTCTCAGGCACTTAAAAGGTAACAATAGTAGTGGTCTTTCCATATCAGTTAACCTTACTCCATCCTAAATCTTTCATACACTTAATACGCAGGTGATGCATTAAAACATGGTATGTCTTTAATTTCACTATCACTAAAGTATGGATCAAAAATTCAACAATACTAATGAAAAGTAAACAAAAGGAAGAAAGTTAAGATTGGTAGTACAAGATCAGGTTCTCTTTGTGAAGCAAAAATAATTCTAGTTACCTGTACAATGTATTATTTCGTTGGCTGTTATGGCATAATGTTTAGGTAGCAGGCTTAAACTTTTCTATACATAAAAACGTACATGTTTTTTAAAGCTAATTAATATTGTGAATTTATTTCAAAGGCTTTAATTTTCCAACAGCGCCTAAAATATCTTGAAAAATAATTTTTATCTCAACAGCCTAAGTACGGGCCTTTGTCTTCCTCATATGTTTAGACTTCATTTGTGATCGCCAACACTGTATAACGTGCATACGACTGGTCCTAGCAAATTGATGCGGTGATTCAAGTTCAATGTTTAAGCTTTTTTTTGCACATGCTCTTTGCATATGCTCTACAAACTACTAGTACTGTAAGCACTAATTAATGTTTACTCGATGATTGGTAATATTACGTGGAATGTAAAATGATACGTCACATTTGATTTGTTAACATCCACTTAAATTGGTTTTAATCAGATTAACTATTTAACAACAAACAAGATATTAAAACAAATTTGAATATTTTCAAAAAAATATATATAAAAATTGCATTTCATATTAAATTCAAAACTTTTCTCAAGGTGATGAAATTACAGCTTGTGAATTTAAATTTATCTGATTAAATTTGTTTTGTTTGTTTATTATATTGTTTTGTTCACACACATGTATGTCATTATAGCTTAATTAAAAGTAGACATTTTAATTAAATTGTTGAAACAAATATCAGAGAAAATATGTGCAGTAGAAGGCCGAAGTACAGTAAGTTTTAAATAAACAAAGCCATGGCCACCAGTTAAAAAAAAAAAAAAAATAATAATAATAATAATAATATAATACGTAAAAAGATAAATAAATAAAATACATATGGTAGATACGGTAGTCTATATTGATAAATTGATATAGTTGTACCAAGTAAAATAAAGCAATAAGCCAATTCATAGAATGCATGTGTATCTAGGTTAATTAACATAAACACATACACAACATAGGTTTTTTTTTATTGACCTTGATTGACCTTGGATACGTGCATGCACAATCCTACCTACAAATTGGCTTATTTGAGAAAATTGCACTGTAATTTGAGAATTGCACTATAAAGCGATTCAAGAATTGCACTACATGTAGTCAGTTAGACTATACTGAGTAACAGTAGATTGATAATCTTATTACAGCAGTACTATAATAATAGTGTGCTCCAAGTAAGCTATAAATTATGTATTAAGTAACAAATGAAATACATCATCAAACTTATATCATTGTGTAATGTTTAAACATACATCAACACGTTGCATATATTTGTTAGCAAATATTTCATCTTAATACTCAAGACTTCGTCAGTGCTATATTTAGACAACTGATTTTATAATTGATGGTGTTACCAAAATTGTGGCAAAATATGCATAGAACATTATAGAATGTTTTTAATACGTATGTGTATAAAAAGAATGTGCTGAAAAAGCTTTATTTATAAGTTGGTGTCTGGTTTGTTTGTGTGTAATTTCAAGATACATTTTAACAGAGCACATTATACGGTCACTATTATTTGATCAAGGTGTATAGACATCAAACGATTTTGTTGAATATAAAGATATCTCTAATTACGATTAAATAACAATTCGGCTTGCCATAGATTTATATAAAGCGTGTGTTCGAGTGTATTTGAATTCTAATAGGGCGCCTCCTATCGTGTGGCAGTGCTTCGTTTTTTTGTTTCATTGCCTGCATGCTTAATCAGAACAGTCAGACCTCTTACAACTCTACACATCGTTTCTTAAACTTTATGGTTGCGTGTGCGCTGGCATTCAACCATTCATTTTATTATAGTCCTTGACTGCAAAATGTAATTGATCATGTGCATTAAGAAAGTAATGAACAATGATATGCGAACGTCTCAGGCAAAATCCTACATTTGTCTAAAAATTAGTTTTTGGTATCTTCCTGATGATGACCTAGTTAATGTTGAAATATTGAATCCCGACACGATGGCGTGCATTTCAATACTTGGAGTACGTATTATACTAATTTTAAAATACTACACGCAAATGAATCTTAAAAAAAGCCTTTATTTGATGAGATTCAGTCAGTGTCAGCAAAGTTATAAATATTTCATTAGTTTTTTTTTTAATCAATTTGTAAATTGTAAATTTAAAACAGTGCTCCAATTCAGAACTTTGGACTGCTATTGTACAAATGGATTTTTTATTAATAATAATAATAAAATTGTACTGTATCAGTTGCCACAGTTTTTAAAGAAATAATCTTTCCAAGATTCCTGTTAGTAGAAAGGTGTATATTTTTAAAATAATTTTATTCTTTTCAGTGATATTAGTGAATAATATTTGGCAGGATTATTTTTTCAATATTTCTTCTTTACTACTGTAAAATGCAACATAAAACTGATCTACAGTTGAAATATTGATTTTCAAAAATTTTGGTTGCTAACACAAAATTTAAAATGCCAACAATTAAGGGTTTGCCAAAGCAGGTCATACCACCGTACATATTTATGAATATTGATGGAAATGTCCAAACAAAATGCTGCATACAGTAATAAGCTGAGGCCTCACATCCATGCTGTAGTTCTCTCAGCTATCATGTTTTCTTGATCCTTCTTTGTATTCAGTTTTAAATATTTCTTCAGTCCTAATCTGTATTCTTTACTAAACACGAAATAGATGACCGCATTAATTAATGTGCCCACCTGTGCCCACCAAGGTATGAAAAACCCGATCCAATGAGGCTCCGTTTCGCCGCCCGATAACATACGGTACACACTTAAAACGGTGAATGGAAGCCAAGTTATATTAAAAGCAAATGTTATCACCAAAAGCATCTTTAGAGCCTTCATATTCTTCCCGCCGGATCGCTTACCGGGCTCTTTATTAGATGATTTATTGCTAGAAACCGCACTGATCTGCGCTTCGATCTGTGTTGCATGGCGACGCGATATTTTCAAAAGCTGTATGTACGAAAAAAACATGATTGTCGTTGCTGGCAAGAGAATAAGGGTTATCAGACTCATTGTGTAAAGTCGGTTGGACTTGAGGTCTGGACTACATAGATATGAGTTCTTCATATACGTTGCTCCCAACGAAATAAATACCGGCATGCCAAACATGAAGCTAATTATCCATATTGCCAAGTTGATGATTTGGCATTTTCGGATGCTCATAAACTGGAGGTATTTCATGTGGTAATAGATGGAAACATACCGATCAAGATTTAACATAGCTTGCGTGACGATCGACACGTCTGACGCCTGCACTATAATGAATGCTTGAGTCTCGCAAATAAGTTGGTGATACGGGAAATAAGAGTAACCAAAAATAGCCGGATAGATGGACAAAGTGAAGATGAGTCCTGTTATGAAACCGGCGCACGATAAGGATCGGAGGTACATTCCCATGTTGTTCTTGAACGTTGGAAGTTGCGAAAGCAATACAAAGTTCAAGGCATTTAGCAGGAGAGTCAGCAAAGAGATGATAATGATGCAGAAAACTTCCATTGTCGTGGCAACAATGTGTAAACCCGAATCCTCTGAAAAGTTCCCTGTTTGTGTTGTATCATCCATTATGTTCCAACTGGCTGTAATTAACTTGCTATATATTTTTAATCTGCTACCAGGTCTGTTGTAGATATGTTACATTTACAAATGCCGAAGTATGGAACTTGAATGAATCGATCAAAATCTTGAGTCTAGATTTCAAAGTGATTGCTTTAAATTTTTTGAATATGTAAAATGAAAGATACCTGAAACAGCCTTTAATTTGAAAATACCTGTTCCCATACATATCAGAGACTTCCTTTAACGCGCTTCAGTTACATGTTCATATGCGTCAGCAATGGAGTCGTGATAAAGTGATGTCTTTTAATTGAAGCACAGCGAACATGCAGTCAAGTGATACAAATTGTGAATGATTCCTGGTAGCTTAAGTTTCATCCAGATAATAAATGTAATCTACATTGGACTCGATGTGGCAGCTGGTAAATCACAAATTCCATATAAATCAGTATTAATTCTTGTGCGTTACATTCAAGATTCTCCTGGAATTAAATTGGAAAAAAAAATAAATAAAAGTAAAACTTTCTTCAAGCTTGCAAACAATACCAAGTTTACTAAATTTAAACATTGGCGAAGAATAACAGTTTTAAATAAACAATATTAATATTAAAACATAATAAAACAAATGCCAAGGTATATACTGTATGTACTGTGTTTGCATTAAAATATGGTATTTAAACCGCCAATGTTAAGCCATTCTGTAGGACCCTTTCAAAGATAAACGCGCAAGATTACCGCAATATTGTTGTAAAAAGGGCGCTGTGTGGAAGGGTACATGCCGGTTATTATACCGGCATACTTACCGCAATATTGAGGCAACGTCTATCTGAAAGGGGCTACTGACACCCAACATTCTTATCATTTTTAATATTCTTTATCATTCATAAATCAAGTAATATTTTGAAATTACTTAAATGTAGATACTGCTTACTGCTTGAAAAATTGATTTTTATGGGTTTTTTTTTTTATTTTACTATTTTTTTTTTTCTAAATATAGGGAAACACAAAAGGCTATGATCTTCTTATTCATCAGTTGGCTGATCCAGAAATAAAGGTAATTTTGTTTCCTAATGTTCTTCCTTTTTGTTTGTCAAAAAAGAAATTGAAAACTACAGATGACATCCTTTTCCCAAGCAACTAAAATCTGATAAAAAAAAAAATAACCAGAAAGAAAAGATAGTTACAACTTAAAATCTAAAGTTCAGTCTACAATGTGACATATTATGTGACAAATCTGTGTGATGTGCCCATATATGGGCATGATGAAGTCATACAGGTATATCTCAGTTATTTGTCACTTAAAACTTTGATAGTGTAGACAGTTTTAAACTCTGTCCACGCTATCACATTTCATGTGACAAATCTGTGTGATGTGCCCATATATGGACATGTTGATGTCATACAGGCATATCTCAGTTATTTGTCACTTTACATAATGCAAAAGAGGGTTCTACAAACATTCTCATATTTCATTAGTAATTGTGGCAAAGACAAGCCAAACCAGTCACTCGTCGCAAAAATTGATTATGAGTTATTAATATATGAAGTTACAAGCGTTTAACCACACAGCTGTTTCAAGAACAATATATGAGAAATTAACTGTCAAAGTTTATGATTTCAGACATTTCTCATGCAGAAACTATCTTTAAATCCTTAAAAAGTATTGTTTTAATATTGAAAATGGGGAAAATATAGAATGCTGTGTAGATATATAAAGGTTAGTTTAGTGCGATAAAATAGATTTTTAAAAATTTGACATTCCAGCATGTTTTGGCCATTTTTCTCTGAAACATGATTTGCGACGAGTAACTGGTTTGGCTTGTCTTTGCCACAACTAGAAATAAACATGTTAGGAATCAAGTTGGCTTAAACAAGTTCATGGCTGTCATTTTGACATGAAAATGCGAGATAAAAGCTGATTACCTGGGGTGGAGGTGAGATTTCACCCTTCCCCGTTGCATAACTTACAGTACGACTTCACTCACTATAGAAGAAATCTGCCATATTTAATAATTTCGTTCAGTCTTAAATAAAATATTTATGTTGTTTATAGTGCTGCTACGCTATTAGTATTAATTACACTGTAATTAAAATGGTAAATCTTTTGCTTTGCTCATATGTATGAAAAAAAAATGACATGTAATTGAAATTTATTTAGAATGTAGTCATAACTACTCATAAAAAAAAAAAAGATGTAGTTTCCAGCTTCAGTCTTAAACCTCTACTCTGTGTTTGGAAGCCCAAATCCTCTCTGTCCCACATGTGTATTGTTAATATTTGGTAAATAAAACTAATTTTCCTTTTCTTTTTATTTTTAGTCTTGTTCGCTTTTGTCTTGGATTCAAGAGCTGCGTCAAGCGGTGACCCTGCTATATAAAGATTTTGAGTCACTTGTTTCCACTGTCTTGGTAAGTATTTTCTAAGAAAAAACCCTCTTTTAATTTACAAGTGGTCAATCTTATAGCACTCTGGAATATTAAAGTAAATGTTAGCGATCATATATATTGCTGAATTCATTAACTATATGAGGCATGTTGTGGCAAAATGGCCAAGTTGTAGCAAAAATTGAAAATCAAGTTATTGGTATTTTCAGATACCTGAGTATGTGATCTTTAAAATGAGGGGTCATTCATTCAAATTGGAAATTTCAAGCCTAAGTTATTGGAAAGTGAAAGTTGAGTTACGCTTGGAGTCAAGATAAACACAATTTTGAGTAATTACCTTTCAAAGTTATTTGTGCATACATTGCTTAATAGAATGAACTATGAAAAATAACATTAAATAAACAATTTGTTAAACCACTTCCAGAACTAATACTTTGGGACATAATTAATAAGACATTAAACTGTTGATCTATAGTGAAAAACAAATTTGGATTTTTAGGTAATTTTTTGAGCTCCCATATTTTATAGCTCATTTACTCAATACTGGACTGTGTGCCAACTTAACCATTTCGCCACAACATGCCTCATTTGCTCTGTCTTCACTATCAAATTTCTTCCAACAAAAAAACTGTATGTATGCCCATATATAGTCATGATGCCTATATATGGTGATGATGTGATGTTATCATGACCATATTTAGGCATGGCATAGTTTTTTGAACAGAGTTAAGTGAGTTTTGTGCCATAATCATACCATATATCTTATCGTATCAAAATTTAGTTTTGCCAGAATACAAATTTAGATTTACAGAAAAGCAAACACAACTTTTAGAGGGTTCAATTAACATTTCAGAATTTCAGTTTTTTTTTTTTTTTTTGCCTTACTCTAGAAAAATTCAGCATTGTTAATACTGTATGGTAGAATTGGTTGCTAAAATGCTGTCTTGTTCCTTAACAGAGAATATTGGAAAGTGGCTTTAAGTGTGCTTATAAACCTGTATTCTAAGATGTGCTTATACCTTAGACTATTAATTAAATATTATTCCATTTGTAATCCGTTGTTTTCTCTTCTCTTCAATAGAAAGTTCGATGGGAACAGCATGACCCAGAAGTTATAGATGAGTATCGGGCTCTACTGGTTGATTTGGTTTCAGCCCAAACACTTTATTTGAGATTGGTGTTAAAAATGCTTATCAAGAAATTTCTATTAAGTAAGGAACATATTTGATATATATTAGCATGTGAGGCAGGAAAAATATTTTGGCCTTCCACTAGCATAGAATAGGCTGCTTGCTTGTTTCCTGGGAAAGGCAACTTATCCATGTGGTCTCCATCACTATATAGAGTAGGTTCAAATGTGAATGATTATTCCAATGTTATGGAATACTCCCTCAGAGGGCTGAGTAGCATTAGCAGCACCAGATTCCTTGATGGCAACGAAGTCCACACCCAACTCGGCCATACCATGGTTAGGGCTGCGGTAAGGAGGTACTGTAGGAGAATAACCAATAACTCGCAGCATAATTATGCTGAATTGCGTGGTCCATGACTACCTAGCCACCGTGTAGAGGCGCTTATAGTAGATACATATTGTTCAGATTATTCCACGACAGTTCCTGAAATGAACTACAGCATTAGGGTAATCCCCCCCCCTCTACTCTTCCAAAAGATACAATATCCACACAAGCCAGATGTATACACTCAACCTTCATTTTAAGTCCTTATTCGAGAACAATTGGTTTTACCGACCGAACCCTGAGCGAGGAGTGGCTTGAACTGGTGCCGATGGTAAGGCCGTAGTTAGCAGATAACTATCTAGATTCCTGCATATGGTACAGTACTTCCATTTGTGTTGACTGACGAAATGGTGAAAATGTTTTCCCCACGTGTGGTCCAGTTTTTGATGTGGTCTTGGCCCTCCCGGTACCTCTGCAGGCACTGCCATCGCCGAGTATGTGTTCCTTATTAAACGATCAACGATTGAAGTACTGATAATAATGTGGGGCTCAGGGGTTTACGCGCTTTGCTTTATAAGATAGACATATTAGATTAGATACAATTAATTCTATTGCCAAATTTTTCATCTAAAAATAGAAACCTTTATTCTTAATATCTGATTTGGCATCTAATATTTGATGAATGGATTATTAATCTGGGAATCTCATATTGTGTTGAATTTGGGATTTCAACGTGACTGTGAATCAATACTGGAAGAAAAACAATGTTTGTTTTTTGAGTGGCAGTATTAAATTGCTAATCATATTAATATTATGGACATTTGTTTAATTACGAGTTGTTTATACATCTAATTATGGTTTATGATAATATACGACCAAGTTTAAGTGTAGATAGACATGTACTTTTTCATTGGTATTTATTTAGACTCTTTCTTTTGACTTTCTTGAAGGACTCTGCACTCGTTCTTTAACTTTCTGTTTGCACTGTTAAATTTTATGTGACAAGTAAATGTGATATGCCCATATTTGGCTGTAATTAATACAAGAACACAATGTTTGTTTTGTGAATGTCAGTATTAAATTACTAATCATATTAATAATAAGGACATTTAGCATGTCCATATTTGTGTGTAATAAAGATATTATCAGTGTACTTATAAGGCAGGGATGGGCAAAAAATTGGTGGGAGTGCCAAAGTGAATTTTGGATTTAACACAGAGGGCCAAACCTAAACTTTGATGTTTCCAGTGAGCTTCCAAAAACCTCAAAGCACTGCTTTTACACCACTTTATTCTCAGTTTTAATGTTACTTTTTATATATTATCGGTGTCTAGCCGTAAAAAATAAGGTGTTTACCACCCAATGCTGCTTGGCAGGCCGCACACATAGGGTTTTTAATTCATTTTCGCGGGCCACAAAAATATTACTATTGGGCCGCATGTGGCCTGCGGGCTGCACTTGCCCACCTGTGTTATAAGGGCACATCACATTAATTTGTCACATAAAATTTTTTACTGTGTATAGAACTAAAGAATTCCTGAATGTCATTGTGATACATTTTATTGAACTAGGTGATACATTAAATCAAATTAAACATTCAGATTCACTTAAAAAAATCAGTATGAGACAAAAAAATAACTTATAACATTTAATATAAATGTATTATAAGATAATTATTATTGTCGTAACACCCCATCTAGACGAGTTGAATGGCCGAGTGGTTAAGGCAGGTGCGTGGTGAATCACAGCCAAAATATTTATTAATTTTGCCTAGCAACAATTCATGAATTCTGTTTTTTCTATTCAATCTACTGTCCAGATGATGAATGATGAATATTTCATGAAATATCTTTGTGTTCTTTTATAAGAAAATATTCATGAACTTATTACTGTAGAATATAATTAAGGATGAAGCATTGTTATATCTGTTCTATTGATTTCTAAGTTCCTTGGTTTAGTCCTAGGATTTTGTCTTTTGTTTTGCTTAACATCAGCACATAGAGACCACGTATTATGTGTTATACAAATCCCCAACCATTAATTATACCTTCATTAATGTTTATTTGCTCCTGTAGATTATAAGCCTATGGATGAAACCGACGAGGCTAAAATGAAGAGGATGGCGAGTGAATCTGCGTGTTTTCGACACGTACACACAACGCTCCAAATCATTATCAAGATTGTCCCCATGTAAGAGAATAATTTTCTGACTATTTTGTAAAATTTCATTCGCATCTAACTGTGAGTAAAGCTGGCTACTCACTGTGGTCGACAGCTAATGCGATTCTATGGCGAAGGCAACGCCACAACGCGCGCAACGGATCATTCTTAATCACGATCCGTTTAGGCTGTTGCATCGGCAGACGCCGTTGTGTTGTCTGTTTTTGTCCCACAGGGAGTGGAGTTAGGTTCATCGGCCGATGGTGGTACGACCACTGTACGATGCAGTGATTGCCCGGCTTAACTCGCCGAGAATCTTAACCACTATGCTAACCAACTCCACTCCTTCATTGCTATTTTGAATCAATTGTGATGTCATGTTTTTCAAATTTATATAATTTTCTGATTAACGAAATGTCTACCAGGACGTTAGGCCTATTTGATAATAAACCAAAGTTCATCAAACTTAATTAAATGTATATTTATTGTATTAATAGAGAACAAATACTACGATTTGAACACATATTAGGAAAAAAATTCTCATTATGGGCTGGCCTAATTTTCTTTTTTTAATGGCAAAAGTATTTAAAATAGAAAAAACTAACATACCATTCTGAGATTACCATATGTGGACACCTATTGGTGCTGAAAATGAATTCTCGATCATCTGTAAAAAATCCCTTCCACAATTACTTTTAATTTTAATTTCTGGAACTTTCACTGCTAGCTACTACTAATACCAGTGACTGTGCTGCCAGCGTCTGAAATCCCAAGGTCAATTTTGTGGGGTAAAAAATAGCACCTGCTTGACTCTAGTATGTATGTAACAAGAGGACTCATAAGGCCTTAACTAGCTGGCAGTGTCTTGATAGTAAGTGATTGTTATAATTGGTGGGTGGGAACTGGTGGCGGGGCGGGGAAAGAAAATTATCTGGGGGAATCCCCTTGCTTCCGTAGCACTGCCACTGACTAATATAGTACTCTTGTACTAGTGAAAACCTGAACAACATTAACCTTTTGTACACTATTCAATTTTACTTGGCAAATAAATGTGATGTGCCCATATATGGATGTAATGTGACATCATCATAACCATATATGGGCACATCACACAAATTTGTCACATGAAGTAATTCTATTGTAGCTTTATTTTATTTAGTATCTATTGTCATGTTTTGTTTAATGATAGGACACCTCAGTTTCTGATGCCAGCTCTTTCCGACTGCTTCCCATTCATGAGGAAAGATGTGTATGTTCAGGTAAGCTAATAAAGGGTTTGCCTTTATTATGATGTATTTGCAGTGATTGGCCTGCTTAACTCGCCGAGAATCTTAACCACTATGCTAACCAACTCCACTCCTTCATTGCTATTTTGAATCAATTGTGATGTCATGTTTTTCAAATTTATATAATTTTCTGATTAACGAAATGTCTACCAGGACGTTAGGCCTATTTGATAATAAACCAAAGTTCATCAAACTTAATTAAATGTATATTTATTGTATTAATAGAGAACAAATACTACGATTTGAACACATATTAGGAAAAAAATTCTCATTATGGGCTGGCCTAATTTTCTTTTTTTAATGGCAAAAGTATTTAAAATAGAAAAAACTAACATACCATTCTGAGATTACCATATGTGGACACCTATTGGTGCTGAAAATGAATTCTCGATCATCTGTAAAAAATCCCTTCCACAATTACTTTTAATTTTAATTTCTGGAACTTTCACTGCTAGCTACTACTAATACCAGTGACTGTGCTGCCAGCGTCTGAAATCCCAAGGTCAATTTTGTGGGGTAAAAAATAGCACCTGCTTGACTCTAGTATGTATGTAACAAGAGGACTCATAAGGCCTTAACTAGCTGGCAGTGTCTTGATAGTAAGTGATTGTTATAATTGGTGGGTGGGAACTGGTGGCGGGGCGGGGAAAGAAAATTATCTGGGGGAATCCCCTTGCTTCCGTAGCACTGCCACTGACTAATATAGTACTCTTGTACTAGTGAAAACCTGAACAACATTAACCTTTTGTACACTATTCAATTTTACTTGGCAAATAAATGTGATGTGCCCATATATGGATGTAATGTGACATCATCATAACCATATATGGGCACATCACACAAATTTGTCACATGAAGTATATTGTATTGTAGCTTTATTTTATTTAGTATCTATTGTCATGTTTTGTTTAATGATAGGACACCTCAGTTTCTGATGCCAGCCCTTTCTGACTGCTTCCCATTCATGAGGAAAGATGTGTATGTTCAGGTAAGCTAATAAAGGGTTTGCCTATTATGATGTATTTTTCATATTCTTCTATATTCTTTTGTTTTCTTTTTAAGACAAAGTCATTTCAACATGTTCATTTGTATAATAATAATAATAATAACTCAATCGAAACGTGGAAAATTTCTCAACCAACAACAGTTCTTTTCAGAACTATCTATGTGGTGTACCGCAAGCATTAATATAAATATTATTACTTCACCATGAAAATCTTCAAACAATAATAATAATAATAATAATAATGATAATGATAATAATAATAATAATAATAATAAGCATAATAATAATAATAATAAAAATGATAATAATAATAAGCATAATAATAATAATGATAATAATAAGCATAATAATAATAATAATAATAATAAGCATAATAATAATAATAATAAGCATAATAATAATAATAATGATAATGATAATAATAATAATAATAAGCATAATAATAATAATAATAATGATATGTATTTGCACTTGCACTTTTACATCAGTGGCACACATTGAAGAACACAGGTGCATCCAAAATACAAAACTTAAAGACAAATGATAATGTGATACATCAAATTAACTAAAACAAACCAACTCAACACTACATAAGAATAAATGATTTTAAGTTTTATACACATATTTACATTATTAAAATATATATAACTGTAGCACTAAAACATAATGAGTAGCTATTTCTACATAATACAACCAATCTCTTCATCTGTATTTTATTTTATGAAAGTTGAATCTACCTTTATTTTCAATAAATTCAATACCAGCATTCTACTGTTAAGTGGTATATGACATGCCTAGTTGCTTGGCAACTGCATTATAAAAAACCATAGTAATAGTGCAGTAGGAAATGTACACACAATTTGATGAAATTCTATTCTGCAATTAATCTATTAATTAACAGAGCTCTAATAAAGCCAAATAAACAAAAATTATTGTGTTGGGCACGTCCGACTGACCGAAAATGTACGAAATTAAGGTTCGGCATCTGTCACATAAAATTTGATAGTGTCAGGGGCGGATTTAGGAGGAGGGGGAAGGGGAAGGCTGGTCGCTGCCCCCTTTTGGACATCATAAACAATTTTATTAACCCATTAACTGTTCTTTACTATTTTAATATTTAATTATAGGCTTTTATTATTATTTTATTGCTATACCTTGTGATTTTTATTTTTTCAATGTATTTTAACTAAAATACAATGTACAGTATTCTGTGATTTAGATTAGGCTTGTTTAAATCGTATTTTTAATTCAGACCTTTTCAATTTTATTAATATGCAAACTTTTGATATTTTATATACTGTAATCTTGTATCCTAAAACAGGACCATATGTAAAACAGGCTATTATATGCCACCTCATTATGCCATCCTGTATGTTCAATATGTTCAATAAATAAATAAATAAATAAATGAATAAATAAAGTACTGTAGCATCTAGTAGTAATGATAGACATACTTTTTGAAGAAAGTAATTACCTGAAGTTTAGAGATTCTAATTTTTTTTCAACGATATTGATTATTAATAGATTATATTTTGTGCTTGAATATATGTTGGTTTATAAATAAAAAGTGAATTTATCTGTTTTAAATATTGGACACGACGATACATATTTAACAGCCATAGTATGGATACCGTCCCACCAATTATGTTCCCTTTGTGTAAAGAATTACATAATTTTATAATTAATATTCAAATAGATATATTAAGTGAGAAATAATCAATAGTACAACAAATTTAAAATTGAATTATTTTCAGTTACCTTCACATGTTTACATTGATGACACTTTGATTGATAAGTAATTAGTCATCATTATTTTGGAAAAGGCGGTTGGGCCCTAGGTGGAAACATTTATGAATAAACCTCATCCAGGGCTCATGTGATATGAACTCCTCCCTCAAATAATCGCCTTGGTGTGATCATTTTCTTTCCTTGACTTAAACTCCCCCTAAATGACTAAACAAAGTCAGTCAACACATTCTATTTTTCTACTCCAGTACAATCGCATTTTTTCTAACATTGTTGGGATCAAGAAGTCTTTATTTTCATGCAATAACACATTTTGATGGTAATTATTTACCACATTTACGGTGAAAATAAGGGGTGTTTATTTGAGTATATGTATCTATTTTACACCACCCCCCCCCCCAAAAAAATAAAAATAAAACCCTTCCCTAAAATAGACACCTCCTTAAAGTAATTTAAAAAAAAAGGCTTAAAATAAAATCATACTCTCTAAGCTGGAGAGTGATAAGGGAGAGAAGGAGGCTTTCAATTTCTATTTTTTATTTTGCTAAAGATAAACATCACCTTTAATATTTTTCTAGTGCATTTATATTCAAAGTAAAATACATGGTTGTGACATGGAGGAATAAGTTTTTCCTGCATGGTTGTGATAAAACAAGCAATATACCATGGACCTATTAATAAGATCT
The DNA here is from genome assembly GCF_011630105.1 of Anneissia japonica. NCBI lineage: Eukaryota > Metazoa > Echinodermata > Crinoidea > Comatulida > Comatulidae > Anneissia > Anneissia japonica. The sequence continues at coordinate 643,568 of NW_022748202.1, read as the reverse complement.
TATTAATAGGTTTATGAATATACTAAGGGTTTGTTCACAATTATCAAAGTTTTTCCGCAAGTGTACAAACAGTACTTGTTTCAGTACCCCTCCCTCCCTTCAGAAAGTGTACTTAAAAAATGTTTATCCAGGTATTAGTATTCATGAAGCAGACCTCTTATTTTAAATATCGCATGTTTAATATTTTGAATCAAAATTTTCATGATGTATTTACAAAGAAAGGGTATAAATTTGTCTACCCTCCCCCCCTAATAATAATAATAATAATAATAATAATAATAATAATAATGTACTGCTACGTCTTCTGGCCCACTAATGTACTGATTTTAATACAATAAATAACAAAATTATTACAGAAACAGCAATGCATGTTTTTTTTTTAAACATGTGGCTATTATTATGTTAAGTGCATATTTTGTGACAAATTTGTGTGATGCGCCCATTTATGGGCATGATGATGACATATTACACCCAAATATGGGCATTTCACCTTTATTTGTCACATAGAATTTGATAGTGCGAACAGAGCTTAATTTGCACTTAACAGTCTCTAGTAGAAGTTCATTCTTTGTGGACATAAGCTTATACATTTCATGTCTACTTTGTGAAGCACTTTCCTTTTCATCTTTTATTTGTTGTAATTAGACTAATGGAGCTATAATAATTATACCTAACAAAGAAGTAAGTTAATTGGAGTATAAAAATCACTTTCAATAAACTACTTGTTTTCTGAAATAATAATCCCTTCTAAATATAGTATCACTGTAAATACCAGACAATCAATAGCATTTTTCTAGGGTTAAACAGTAAATTACTTACTTTGCTATACTTTTTCAGCCATTATCTTTCCACTGTAGGATGAAAGCCTCAGTATGTGTTCTCTATTTATGTATATTATTTACAGAGCTTAACTGATGTTCATATAGGGAACCTTAAATAACTACATTTTTGTATTGATACAGAAATGATGTAAAATATGATGCTGTAGTATTAAGCATCACCTTCAAATAAACTCCCTCTTAAAAACCCTTCTCAACAATAAACACCCTGGGGCTTTTATTCAAATAAATACGGTTATTAAAAAATAGCTCTGTACTGTACCTAGAAGTAAGTTCTGAGCTTTGTTTGTGGTGAATTCAATTTAGAAAAAAAAAAAAAAAAAAATCAGACAATTGCATTATTACCTTTAATTATCTGCAATTATATGCCATCTAGGTAGTTAGATGCCCGTCTCCAGTTTTCCTTCGTAAAAATGATTGTAATAAACTTTACTGATTACAGTATTCATTTTATAAGAATCCTTGCCTCAGAAAATCCACCTCACTTACTGTAATAAATAAGCACAAAACCCAACATGGTTTTTGTTTTTTACTCAATGAACCGATAAAGACACTTTAGTGGCATTTATTAATGATATATTCTGTTTTGAATAAGTGTTGCTGTATTAACCAAGAGCACTTTCATCGATCACTTTAGCAAAAAAATCCGAAAGACATCTATATTTTCTCTATACACTACAGTCACTCCAGGTTAATCACTATGCTTCCCACCTGTTTTTTGTAGTAGTATTTTAAGGTTTGACAAATGATAGTATTGTATGGCAGTCTATACAGACTACAACTAAAAGAAACTAGATATAACAGAACTTGGCTTTTACTCATTGAAATAATGAGAAATGATGTATGAAATTCTAAAATAAAAAAATGCATAAAAAAAAATTACACTAATATAAATTTAAAACCTTGGTCACAATGATAAGGCAAGACATTCTTCAAACCTTGTTTCGCAAACTAATTTTTTTTAGAGATCCTCAGAGGAGAAGCGTAAAAAATGAAAATAAAATTTTGTTTTCTTATTTAGCAAATAGTTTCACCAAAAACATCCAGAGGGAGGAGAATATAAAAATAAAATGTTATTGGTGAATGTAAACAATATAGTAATGAGAAGGTTAAATGCTTCAAATTTATATAATTAGGAAGAAATATACATATCTTAATTTTGGAGATTTCAAGGCAGCGGCGGACAAACTAAAGAAAAGCTTTTATTTTATTTCTGAAATTTCTATTTTTTTCATGGTGATGGGTGTGCTAATTGGCCAAAAATTAAATTTTATTTGTATTCGAAATCATCATTATTGGCAGACGGTAGGTCACTAAAACAAGGTATAAAGCAAGTCTTGCTTATCCTTTGGGGTTATAAATTTAGGGTTTTAAAGCATACCTAAACTTGTCAGTGCCGGTGGATTTTCTGTTTATGGTTTATGTATCGCAACGACCAACTTGCCTATTACTTTTGATGATTGAGAAAAAGCACATATTTTTGTTGAACTTAATGTAGAATAATGTAAATTGCAAATCTCTACTATTTACATTACATTACAGCAAGATAAATGTTTTATTAACTGTGTTTACATAAATTATGTAAAATGGATTCATTTTTACTTGGCACAGTTTTGATTTATGGGCTTTGCTTGGACCAAGTTTGAAAATGATCGAACCATGGAATATGACCAAAGTGTAGAATAACCAGTAGAAAGTTATCTTGTATCCCATATTTTCTTTTCTTACCCATTATATAGGAATGCTATGTCAAGAATCTGCTTGTTCTAACACAGTATGTGCCTAGATTGAGACAGAAAATTCTAGAGCTGATTATAGAGAAGCTGATACTATTGGATGTAAGTGAGCTACCCACAATCAGGGGCAGATTTAAGGTGTGGGAGAGGGGGTGGGTCTCGGCTCCCCCCTCCCCTTTTCGAAAGTAAAGAAAAAAGAAAAAATGCCTCAGAGGTTATTTTCGGGCATCTAGAAAACAAAAGTTTGCAGACCACCTAGGGTAGTGTTATCTCGATCTGCCCCACTTTCGGCCTCCCTTTCGTACCCCCTTCTCTGCCATCTCAGGATCCACCTCTGACAATGGATACATGGTCAATATAATTGGGTTATAAAGTTTAAAATAACCATTGAGGTTTCATTGGAATAGTAATGTAGTTTTGCGTTCTCAGGGAGAACATTTAACTGACGAGGAAACCAGAACAAATAAATAAATAAAATAAAACAACAGGGTGAAGCGAGCTTCACCAGTAAACCATGAGAAGTATCCTAATCGCCATCATCATAGTCATCGTCTTTCATCGATCCACTATATTTTATCATCAAGACCTCTACTCACATCATCATCAACATGATTTTAGGGGGCTATACAAGGACTTATTTAGCCTCCTCCACTTAATGTATATATTTATGCATTATTTGGAAATAAATGAAGCTGAGACCTGATTATTGCACACTCACGAATATTGTAAAAAGAACAGATATTGATTGTACAGTGGTGGATTTAGGAGGGTGGTTTGGGGGTGAAAAAAAGAAATGGAGAAAAAATAAAATTGTATTCAACATATTCAAGTATGAGTGTCATTTCCGTCTATCGGGAGCCGTAATTATCAAGAGCAACAATCATAATTTGTCTTACATCGCCTTTACCATGGTGGGGCTAAGGTGTGAGGACCCTCTATCCATGAAATTCCCTCCCTAGGCCACCTCTGTATTTAAAATAAAGTGGATCCACCACTGTTGTAATATACTTACTCTATGCCAATGTTTTTAAATTTTTTTGAAGGTTCATGCTCCAAGGGCAGAAATAGAGGAAGCGGAGGATGCTGAGGATAGTGAAGATGACATGGAGGATGTTATGTTTGAAATGGTTAGAACAATATCATTATCAACCATCAGATAGTTGCTTTTACATTAAATTAATCTAGGGCCGTATTAAAAATATGCCACAAAAAAAAAAAAATAAAAAATTAAAATAAATTCCATAAAAATGAAATTTCAACTTCATATATTTATAAGAACCACATAAGTTATTAAGTCACAGATCAAAATCTGTATGTTACATGCTACATCTACTGTATGCCATAATACCAGTAACATCTTTTGTATGGCATAGTACTACATCTTCTGTATGCTACAATGCTACATCTACCATATGCCATAATGCTGTATCAACCACAATACTACATCTACTGTATGCCACAATAATACATCTGCCATGTGCCACATTATTTAATCTACCCTATACCACAATACTACATCTATTGTATGCCATACTACATCTACTGCATATGCCATAATGCTACATCTACTGTATACCAAGTACTACATCTTCTGTATGCCACAATGCTACATCTACCGTATGCCACAATACTACATCTACCATATGCCACAATACTATACATCTGCCATGTGCCACAATACTAAATCTACCACATGCTACAATAACATATCTACCAGATGCCACAGTACTACATGGTGCTGTCTGCCACAGCGCTACATCTACTGTATGCCACAGTACTATATCAACTACTGTATATGCCCCAATATCACATATTACCAGAATATTACATCTACCATGGCACTGTAATACAATACTGTATGCAAGAATACTGCATCTACTACTTGCCAAAATACATCTGAATATTTCACTTTATACTTTATTTCTACTGTATGCTACATCTACTATATGCCACAATGCTACATCTTCTATACTGTGTGCCACAATACATCTAGTTTATGCCATGATAGTACATCTAGTGTAAGCTATTATAATATATCTTCTATATACCATGATCCCATTTCAGGATGGAGTTTCAGAAGAAGTAATTGAAGATAAGTGCAATTTAAGAGAAGAAGAAGAAGAAGAGACAACAGACAGCAAGAAGACGATACGGCCAATGAAACATCCGTTAGCTAATACACTTGATGTCCTCATGAAAATTATGCTGGAATACATCCATGATACTTGCCATCCAAACGGTAACAATGTTGATTAATAATTTCAGTTGGTCGTCACCATCATTGCCATCATAAAAATCATTGTCAGCCCTGAATTTTCTCACGTTTTGGCATTATCACCATCATTGTTGTCATCAGTAACATTATCGGTCCTTGCATGCCTCGCGTTTTGGCATCATCACAATCTTTATCATCATCGTCATCATAATCAGCCCTAGAATGTCTTATGTTTTATGCATCATCACCATCATTGTCATTGTCAACATCATTAGGGAGCTATCGATTGCACGACGACGGTAGGACGTAGAACGTAATGATGTCACTAAAAGTCATCTGCGCATGCGAAAACGTTAAGGTTACCTTGTCGAGTAGATTCTGGAATGCAATTTGGCCAAATCTACGTATTCAGAGAACGTTGGACGCCAGGTAGGACGGTCACGCATGAGTGATTCCGTCGCACAAATCGAAGGCTCCCTATTATCAGCCCTAGCATGTCTCACATTTTGGCACGAAACTCTACACACTTGAAAAAACAAAACATTTATAAATTGCAAGAGACATCTGAAATTAAAAATTGTTTACATTTTAAATTGTTGTACATGAGTTATTTAAATTAAAAGGGGTGGTTAACACAGCTAGATCTGGAGGTCATGGGTCAAATCACATGCTCTCCATTTTTTGCATTGTCAAAAGACACTGAATGTGTTTGTCTCTCTCCAACCAGAATTGTAATTATGGCTACTTGGTAGAATATAAATACTTTCTACCAGGTGATAGGAAGATTTATCAAGGAGTGAGGGGGTTTTGTGAATCAAGCCACAGCAGTACTGCTAAGTGTATCCAATAGAAGGGGTTGGGAAGAAGCATATTGTTGCCATGAGAACGTGTTGTCAATTACCATCACTATATTGTACTCCATCAAATATGAGGCATGTTGTAGCAAAATGGCTAATACCCCATTCAGACTAGCATCGCATTGCGATCTGTTGTAGCAATTGCGACACCCAATCGCACCCCAAAGTAAAATCGTGTGTGAAAGCTCACTAATAGCAGTCGATGTGTAATCGATATCGCAATTGTTACCCGTTGCCAGCGTGACCACTGCTTGGGTATTTACCCAAGATCATGGGTATTTTGACTTGATCTTGGGTTCTTGGGTATTCCGTTCAAATCCTTGGGTATTTTTCATTTATACTAAAAAATTAAATATTTTTTTCATAGAGGAAGAATTAAGAAGTAACAAAGTATATTTCAGTCCATTCAAGTAAGCAAAACTAAACAAAGTGTACATAACATTGTTAATTGACTGTTAATTGCTATAAACATGGGTTCAGAATTGTTTATTTGTGATTTGCGTTGCCATTGATCTTACCTAATTAATGCATTACATAATAAAACTTGATCGCTGATCTACTGATAACACTGGCCGACTGAGGGCGTATTTTTCTATCCGTATTATCACCTCATGAATATTAATTTTAATAATTAGCACAAACAATTACAATAAAAAAAATGGTTTATAAATTGAACTAAAAGGGAAATTTTTCAAATTTTAATGCATTTTCAGGAAGCTTGGGTAATTTTGGACAATTTTTGCTGAATCTTGGGTAATTTCGACCCAGTCATTGGGTATATCAAAAATTGTGAGTGGTCACGCTGCCCGTTGCGATTGGGTGCTATAATCTTTATTACTCCCGATTACCACGGAATCTGATCGCAACGAATCACAACGTATTCCACAGGCACTATTTGACTGAGGTCAGGCAACATGGGCCTAGCCACCGGAGGCCAAGTCCCTAGAATGTAAAGTTTGTTTGTGTTGGTCTGAATGCGTTCGTTGATTGCGATCGGGAGTAATTACCACCGATTACATCGCAACCGATCGCAAGAGAGTGTAGTCTGAATAGGGTATAAGTTGTAGCAAAAATTGAAATTCAAGTTATTGGTATTTTCAGATACCTGAGTATGTGATCTTTAAAATGTGGGGTTATTCATTGAAATTGGACATTTCTAGCCTAAGTTATTGGAAAGTGAAAGCACAGCACTCTTAGAGTCAAGAAAAACACGATTTTGAGTAATTGCCTTCCAAAGTTATTTGTGCATACATTGTTTAATAGAATTAACTATCAAAATAACATTAAATAAACTATTTGTTAACCATTTGGGAACTAATACTTTGGGACATAATTAATAAAACATTAAACTGTTGATCTATAGTGAAAAACAAATTTGGAATTTTAGGCAATTTTTTAAGCTCCCATATTTTATAGCTCATTTAATCAATACTGGCCTGTGCGACAACTTAAGCATTACGCCACGACATGCTTGTTGTTGTGAATTTTTAACTTTGTATGACATTGAACTTTGACCTTTTCACCCGAAAATTAAATCGTTTCCTAAGCTCTGTCCACGCTATCAAGTTTTCCATATACAGACATAGTGTGCCTATATATGGTCATGATTTGATGTCATCTTGACCATATTTAGACATGTCTGAACATGACTTTAAGACAAATACGTATCTCTCCACTATAGTTTTTATAATGACATGTCTAAATATGGTCATGATGACATCACATTAAAACCATATATTTGCATAATCCAGCTATTCAAAGTCACGAGAAATACCAGTTAATACATAACATTATACATAAGAAGAAAATTGACAAATGTGTAGATAATGTCACCAACTTATCTAAACTCTGCTTTGACTCCAGTGACATTGTGTTTTGCAATTTACTAAGAAAAAACAAACCAGTCTTTTATGAGCTAATTAATTTAGTGATCGAATATTTATTGTGTATTATTATTGCATTATCTAATTAGATTTTAAATTAAGTTTATTTTTAGCTCTGGCTATTGTCATTCATTAATAATATAAGCAATTATAGTAGGAATTACACTTTAACGATGGAATTTTCTTTAATATTTACAAAAGGTTGCGAAATTACTTGCTTTTTATGTTGGTGGATATAAAGTTTATTTGATCATGCCAATTTTCGAAAATGAACATGATCCTACTAAATCCCAACCTCCTGATTAAATTTGTTTCATTCATATTGATGTAGATTGTGTTTGTCTTCCAGTAAATTTACTTTTCAGGTCTTCTCAAGTAGGAATAATTAATCACTTAATTTATTCAAGGAAGGGACTAAATTGTAGCTTTATGTTGGCCAGTGGCCAAAATTGCAATTTACAATTATAAGAGTATAGAATTTAAAATATTACATTAAAAAGAAATGATTATAATTATTATTATTGAAGATATTAAAAGGGATAAAAACCTGGCAAAAAAACATAAAAAAAAAAAATACAACATACGAAAAACAGCAATTTAATTCGAGAGGAGCATCTTATCATGATAACCATTTCATGTGGGTGGCCAGACATGAAATGTCACTTGGTGGGTGGTATTAAAGTCTACATAATGGTTAGTGTTAAAAAGGCCTAGCAAATTTGAAACAGTGAGAGAGAGAAAGGATGTAGATCCCACCTTGGGAGTGCCTCACCATGACTAATAATTCAGGGTTGCACGTTGGAAGAAATCCTTTTTCTTCTTGTTAAATTATCTTTCTTTAAATATTTGATGTATTTTGCTGAGCATGATGATGATACCCATCGGCACTGACAGTTGTGAGACAATCGATGTAATAAAGTAGTAAAAACACCCAAATATGAGTTTGTGAGAGATGTGTTATTATCCCAGAAATTCTTGCTTGCTTGCTGGAGTGCGGGAGGCCGTCCTTATTTTCGGGAGACTCTTGCGAGTTCCAAAAGACTTGGGACTCCTGAATAATTAGATAAGTAAAGCTGGGCACTAAGTGCGTACACCGGGGCGGTGCTAGGAATTCCCTGACAAGAGTTCCAAGCCGCCCACAAGGGGGTCTACGCCCCGCCCTCTCCCCCTCCTCCCTCCACGACGGGGAAGCCTAGCCACTGGTCGGGGAAAAAAAAATACTAGACCCCTGTCGGGGATACTAACCCCCTGTTGGAGGTACAGTACCAGCCCCGTGTCAGGGGAGAGCTGGCGCACCATGGCAACCCATACGACCGCAACACCTTACACATATGGTAAGACCGCAACACCTTACACATATGGTAGCAGTGCTCGCACTAAATATTTTTTGACAGCTTAGTAAGGCATGCTTGAATTGTACATTTGGCGCTCGAGATTTGATTTTTCACTAACGATCTTGCTTGAAATTCTCCGACGGGGTTCAAAATGGGGGTCTTTTGCCCTCTGGACCCCCTGCTAGTGCCACCCCTGTGCGTACGACTGTCGACGGCTGACACGATCCTATAGAGAAGGCAATGCCACGACGCGTGTGCAACAGATTGATTTTAATGGCGTCCGTTCAAACTGCCACCGACAATCAGCAGACGTCGCGTTGTCTAACACCACAATTAACAGAGTTTGATTCTAGCGGGCCGATGCAGTGATTGCCCGGCACAATAATTAGATCAGTTTTATAATACTCACATACGATAGTAGTCAGGCATGGAATGTATTTGAAGTGTTATATTGAGTCCTTGTAGATCTAAATGTATGCGTAGTGCACAAGCCAATCCATAGTGCTTCACTCACAGGTGGACGGTAATTTTTACAATGTTAACCCTTCAGGCACTCCTCGAAGATATAAAGTCAACTCTCTGCTCATTAAAATGTAGGATTTGAACAGTTAGATGTATAAGTATGTTCTGCGTCAATGGGTATCCAGGATGTAGTTTTTTCAATGTTTATAAAAAAAAAATAGAAACGAGGAAGTAATAATTATTATTAGAGCCGAACAGTAATTAAACTGAGAGAGCTAATGTACAGCTACTTAAATAATCATTTAAAGGTTTTAGTTCAAAGATTTACTGATTGTGTTAAAGGTACTGTAACAAAACCTGAAAAATAATACAACAATAATAATAAACCAGGTTATGTATTATAGGACTTTTTTTCAACTCGACATCATCCAAACAATTATAATGATTTTGGATGCACAATTCCACGCAATGAAGTCAAACCAAAGCTACAAGGCCTGTCCACACTATCAAATTGTATTTGTCAAGGACATGTGACATATGCCTAAATATGGTCATGATGACATCACATAATGACCATATATAGGCACATCCTGACTAAACATGGGCATAGAACAGTTTTTTGTCAAAACAAATTGGTAATGGGGACAGAGCTTAAAGTGATGTGCAGGCTATCAAATTGTATTTGACAAAAAACTGTGATATGCCTGAATATGGTCATGATGACATCACATTATAACCATATATAGGCACCTCATTTCTAAATATGGGCATACAATTGTTTTTAGATTTACTGATAGTATCTCTTTATAACAAGATTTGTTTACTTATTTGCTTTTTGTTTTTTTTAAACTGAAGCTAATTCAAAACAGCTGCTTTTAAACATCAAATTATCCACATTTATAGTTGGTTCTACTCTAATGATGTAAAACAGATAATAATAAACTTTTCCCAACTATTTTTGGAGTAATGAATTAAAATCAGGGAGTAAATTCATCGATGAGCCCATCTGTAAGTTCAAAAAGAAGTTAAAGGAGTATTTTATTGATTTTCTAGATATTAGCTAATTAGCTTTTAAGATAACAACTATTTTATAAAGAATTTGTACATTAGATGCAGTGTTTTTCTTCCTCATAAATTTGTATGAATGACGATTTCCGTTAATTTAGCATCTTAGCTCAGTCAGCTAAACTGGTGGTATACAAAAGTTAGATTTGACATCAAAATGGCTCTAGGCTATAGAATGAAGAGCAACTAGTTAAAAAAACCAGTACACCAGTTGTTGGATAAGCTCCTAACTATAACTAGCCTGGTGACTAAATATCTTGTCTTGTATCTATAACTTTAAATTTTATGGATATTCTTGGAGCCAGTAGCCAAACAATGTTTATACCACTGCTAAAAGTATTATTTAATTGTATTTGGATATTGAATTTGTTGTCAAACGATATGATAAGCACATCTCTTGATGACAGCTCTATTAATTTTACCTGGCTATTTCGTGAACACTTACCTGGATAAACTGATAAATGCCTAAGTTTCCTATGAAACCTACCTCTCGAGCATAAAAGAAAAATAATGGACTCGCCCTAGCTCTCCTATATACGCCCTGCGTGAATGAACAATATCCTCGTTATTCTGAACATTCCCTGAACAACCTCTTTATTTTGGTATTTTAAAATTGTTGGATGATTGAAAGCAATAATAATATTATAAAAATGAAATTAAATTTGCGTATATTTTAAAATATGTATAATTTTGCATTTGGGCAAGTCAAGTGACTAAATGGCCGCTCCTCGCCCAGGGTTTGGTCGGTAGGACCAAGTCTTCTCGGTGACTAAAAATGGAGGTCCATTGTACACATTTGGATATGAGTAGGGGGTTACCCCGATGTTACGGTTCATTTCAGCCCATGTCGTTGTGGAATGATGAGAACATGTAGCTACTATTATGGCCTCTTTAGGCTGCTAGGTAGTCAGACCACACCCATACGCAATTCAGCGCAATGACGCTGCAAGTTGGTTATTCTCCCTACCTACCATATATCTAAGCCACTTGAACCATCTAACAATAATTTATATCAATAATAGTAATAAATATGATGATGCCACTCTATTGTATTATTTTGTGCAAAAAGATTCAGTGCTCATATATGTGATGGAAAGAACAGATAAATAATATATGACTACTGCGATAGACTAAACTACACTTAATAATAATAATACTAATAATAAAGTTGACTTATATTACACATTAAATAACTGATGAGTTCCCAATATATTGGGAAGTAATGAAAATTTATCAACGTTAACCTTCATTATAGTGCAATGTTTTTGTTTTTCTTGACAGATGAATTTAATATTGATTGTACTAAAGATCTATACCGAAATTTGCTGTCTATATTTGAAATAGTCGTGTTGCCAACGCATGCGTGTTGCCATGTGCAGTTCTTTATGTTCTTCATTTGCAGTTTCCGTCAGGTAAGTTTATTAAATGCAAGATGGTTTGCGGGTAAGGCTCTCAGGTCACTTGGACAAGGGTCGAGGCCTAGATAAACCATCTGTGATGGTTTGACTTCATTGTGGTGAATTGCATGCATTCATAATTATATTCATTTGGATTTTGTCAGGTTCTGTTGTCTGGGTCGTAAAACTCAATTTTGAATATATAATAATAAAATGTACTAAACAATCAAAAGTGAAATAAACACGCTATTATACACATCAACTCTTTTGAAATATCTTGCGCACTATCTATACTTTCATGCAATGTCATGTCTCTATCGCACTCATGCATTCTCGCAAATCTGAACAAAACTGTATTCATAATACTTTTACAGGTCACGGCATTATGTCATATAGTGAATTAGGTTATGACCTTATGATCTTAACCTTACTAATAATGATTGGCATATGGTGTGATGCCAATGTCTTCAAATCTAGATATTTTACTTATTGATTCAGGAATGGTTATTTGATGATGAAAGAGCATCCAACAGCAGTCGCTCATAACAGGAAGCCAAATTACAATGGATATAATTATATAATTTAAATATAAATAATTAAATACTTTTAATTTTTTCAATGTCTTGACCCGAGTTTGACCTTTTTTTTTTCATTTGTGGATATGATTAAAAGATTGAGGAATATTTCAACACCTTCCTGTATAGCCTTTATTTTTATTTATGAAATATTAAAAAGACAAACCATTAATTTTTTATTATCCAATATAAATTGATCATTAGCAATTTTATGTTGTGTTTTTAGTGTACATTGAACTAAAAACTACTGTAATAGGGTGAAAGAATTAGATTGGAAAATTCAGGTTTGTAATATGTGGCGAAGAAAAGCCAAACCAGTCACTCGTCGCAAAAATCAATTTTGAGTTATTAAAACAGGGTTAAAGAATAAAATAAGAGCTATAAAATGGTAAAAAAATTATTCAAATCCGACATTTCCTTATGAAGTTACAAGCATTTAAGCATACAGCTGTTTAAAGAACAATATATGAGAAATCAGCCTTCAAAGTTTATGATTTCAGGCATTTCTCATGCAGAAACTATCATAAATCATTAAAAAGTGTTGTTTTAACATTGAAATTGGGAAAAATTACAGCACAGCATGATGTATAGATACATAAACCTTAGTTTAGTGAAATAAAATAAATTTTTAAAAATTTTACATTCTAGCATGTTTTTGCTATTTTCTCTGAAACACAATTTGCGACGAGTGACTAGTTTGGCTTGTCCTTGCCACATATAGTGATAATTTTAATTCATCTGTGGATGTTTTGAAGGAACAATCTCAAGTATGCATGCGTTTGAGCCCTGTTGCATTAAAGTGTACATTAAACTAATAAGTATTAACAGGATGTAAAAAATAGATTTGAAAATTCAGGTTTGTAATATAGTGATAATAAATTCGTCTGTTAATGGATTTTAAGGAACAATGCTTTTGGAGGCCAGCTGCATTAAACTGTACATTGAACGAATAAGTAATAATAGGATGTAAAAATTAGATAGGAAGATTTGTAATATAGTGATTTTAATTCATCTGTGGATGGTTTGAAGAAACAATCCAAGCGTGCATGTGTTGGAGTCCCTGCCATATTAAGCGGTAATAACATTTATTGATTGTGCATTTCCCTTTAAAGATCAAGTTTATGTTTCTCTTTTTTGTGTTGTACAATTATTATGAAATTTTTTTCCAGATTTAAAAAAATAGGCTTCAGATAGTTACATGAGTGTACTGCTGAAAAGGTCAAAATTACTCTAAACGTCGTCCATTATTGAGCAATGTGCTATCATACTTGTCAAATGAAATGAACTGTAATAAACCGTAACACAATTCATTTTTCAGAAAAATTACATTAACACAATCTATTTTACAACTGGCCGGAGGCACCTTTTGACCTAAATTTTATTAACGTTTTCCCCTTTCCTCCATTTACAAAAATAATTTTGAAAAATTGAGGGGTGGGCTTTGAGCGCTTGATTCAACCACTGCATCTGCTAAAATGATTGAGAATAAAATGCCTCCTAAACTTATGAATAGGCCATTTTATTGGATTTATTTTGAAACAGCGCTACCAACGTCTCGCAACTAACTGGGGACTTCCAGTGGCCTAGCCTGAGCATCTGGCTAGTTACAAATAAAGCACAGCGCAAAACCAACCAACCAAAAATGGTCTATATTGATCTTACTTTTTGCAGGGATTGTCGGATCTCTTTTTAGACTACCTTTGGAAGAAAATTGAGAACCCAAACACTTCACAAATCGTCAGGCAGGCAGCTGCATCATACGTGGCCAGCTTTTTATCCAGGGCAAAGTTTGTACCAATTGCGTGAGTAATTAAAGTTTTTTTAAACATATTTGTTTGCATCATTATCTGTGCATCATTAGCACAGATATTTTTCTAATGACACAATCAATCACAGTCATTCACAAAACATATTCAATCCTACAAATCATATTAGTTTATTACAAATAAGGATAAAAGAAAATTGAAATTGTAGGATCTGAGAGAATCTTATTAAGTTCCTGCTTCTTTGGTTTTAGCAACCACTCTGACGCTTTTTCACCGCTTGTCGGCATTGCGCTAACACCTTCGCACAGTGATCTCCATCTATCAAGTGGCTTTATTAGCGACAAGCTTTGGTGTATGACAATATATATATTTGCTAGAATTAGCAAATTGCAATCTTGATTGTCTTGTTTTTTTTTTTATAATGCAAGTGCTGTGTCTTTGTTTTAAAGCGCTGTGAGAACTGGCCTAGATGTGATGATATCATGGGTCCATCGTTACATTGACTGTCAGGATGGCAGCACAAGATCCTACGCAGACGTCAATCTTCATGGTACCTTCTATTCTGTTTGTCAGGTAAAGCTAAATCACCTATAAATTCTAAGGCATTTTAATGCCATTAAAGTTTGAAAACTTTAATAAAGCGGGGCACCGACTACGCCCGATGGTTGTCGGCCGCCTTGATTCTATGGAGAACATACAGTAATGCTACGACGCGTGCACAATGGATCATTTTTAATGACGATGCTTTCAGACTGCCACCGAGAATCAGTAGACAGAGTCGTGACGTCTTGCACTCACCGGGAGCTGAGTTGAATTCGTAGGCCAACGGCCGTACGACTGTCATACAACGTAGTGGGCTCCCTGATTTATTCATAATGTCACATTCTTCATAATTCGACATAATAAATATGAAAAGAAATGTAAAAATGTAGATTGGAAATTTTTATGTTTGCAATAAATTGTTAAATTTGCGGCTGCATTGAAGGAATTGAAATATGCATGTAGTGGAGACCAGCTGCATTAAAGGTTCTTGATAAAGGGTGTGGTTACCTTAAAAGTTTAAAGTAATTATGCAATTAAAATTTTAAAGAGTACAATAATAAATACTAACTTTTCTGCATGGAAAGCCTTAATTAAAAGTAGCAGGATGGTCAAGAGACCTGTAGCTAGAGCTTGAACTACTAAATGTAAATCAATCATTTTTTTGAGTGGAGTTTAGTGCTTAAGGTGTTTGCCTTCTAATCTCAGGCTTCTGGTGTAATTCCAAGTGTTCTTTAAATCTGTAATCTGTGGTAGCAGATTTTTTTTTTCTTAAAGTAAAATACATCTCCAAATAAAACTTGATAGAGACTTGGTTTAAGGTAGATTCACACCGAATGCGAATTCTGTTCATAGAACATTTTTAATTCGCGTCTTAGTACGCGCCTATATTCTTTACCTCTGATTTGATTTTCTTTTTTCGTTTTTTTTGTTAGCCATACGAACCAAATTCGGATTCGGTGTGAATTTACCTTTAAAACCATCGTCCATCCTTGCGTCGTACAACCATATCCAACTCTGGTCCCTGTGAGTGCTAGATGATGTAGCACCCTCTGTTGATTGTCGGTGGCAGTCTGAGCTGTTTGTCATTAAAAACCAATTCGTTGCGTGCGCGTCATGGCGTTGTGTTCTATGTAGAATTGTGTCGTGCCGACGACTGTTGGCCGCAGGAAGTACCTGGCTTTACTTGCTGTTGGGTACGAATGAAAAAAAATATATAAAAATATAAGAACGAAATTAAGGTTTATGTA
Organism: Anneissia japonica; assembly: GCF_011630105.1. Lineage (NCBI taxonomy): Eukaryota > Metazoa > Echinodermata > Crinoidea > Comatulida > Comatulidae > Anneissia > Anneissia japonica. The sequence continues at coordinate 627,649 of NW_022748202.1, read as the reverse complement.
ATGTTGGGTCAATGCACTTTAATAACAGCATCTCGAACTAGGTGAAATTATTGATGATGAGGAGAAGGATTAATGATGAGTAATGATGATGAATGAAAGTGGTTGTAGGCAATGCATAACAAAACTAGCTCCACATTTTGTGCTTTCTACAAATATCTATAGAAGTATAGTAACAAAAAAAATGACAGAATGACAGAATCATCTATAATACCGCAAGAACATGATGAAGATGGATGAGAATAGATGAGTATTTAGCCTAATTTTAAACAAAGAAATTGATCGATTTAAAAGTTTTGATGGGAAATTTTGGAGACAACATGGCACATTCACCATATCACTGTAGCTCGTATTTTGGCTAGAAAGACTGAAAAGGAGTGATATCATTTTGGTGGAACGGCTGTTTATGTTCCACATTAGGAATTTTAATGTTTTTTTGTATTTTTTTTTTTATGATTGTGGTTTATTTTGCTTTATGTTTTAATTTTGTATTCTGTTAAGGCTAATAGGATCATTATTATTTTTCCTTTAAAATGTTTTCTTAAAATGAATCAAATATATTAAGTGCATAGGTTTTAAAAAAGTCTCATAATAATATTTATTTTATAATATTAATAATAATAATAATAATAATAATAATAATGATAATAATAATTAATATGCTGTATTTGGTTCTTTAGTATATAAACTAGACTAGACTAGATGAAATTCTACCAAGTAAATTAATAAGGTAATAATAATAATAATAGTAATAATAATAATAATAATATTAATATAATAATAATAATAATAATAATATTGAGTAAAAAAAAAATAATAGTAGTAATATCTGAATAATAATAATAATAGTAATAATAATAATATCTGAATAATAATGATAATAATAATAATAGTAATATTAAAAAATAATAATATTGAATAATAATAATAATAATAATAATAATAATAATAATAGTATCTGAATAATAATTAATAATCAATTTGCTGTGTAGTATATGAAATAATAATATATATTTGATACTATAAAATTAATATTTTTTTATAAAATTGTAAATACAGCTTTTATAGATTAGTTATTTTCTAATTATTTACTGTAGGCTTATACTTTTGATTGTATTGTATTATGCTTCTTTCATGTCTGTTTTCAATTTAGTAGGCTTATTTCTATATGTAAACTCAAGAAATTTTCAACTTTTCTTGCATTTTGAGTGTTTTATACCGAATAAATAAAAATAAGTAAATAAAATTATATCTGAATAATAATATAGTTCTCTTTTCTGCTCTTTTCTCTTTATTCCTGTTTCTTTAACACTGTTCTATTGTCTTTTAAAATCTCTATGTTGTTATAATTGCTTTTAAATTTCATTCAGTTATTTTCTTAGTTTAGTATCAAAAGGAATAAAATAGATTTAATAATCATTTTGTTTTTTGATTCTGTTCCTCCCACAGGCAATATTCTACACATTTGTTTTTCGACACAAAAACATCATTGAAAGTGAGAAGGGATTACTCTATGCAAGGAGCCTGAACTTGGAAAGAATTGTGACGTGCAGACTGAACCCACTAAAGGTCTGCCTACCAACAGTAGTCAATATGTTTGCAACAATTACCAGGTAATTAAGCTATGAATTTCTCATGGTGAGTTGGATGGCCAAGTAGTTTAAAGTCAGGGATGCCACAACCTACAGCAATAATATCAGCGCTGGTTCGAACGGCACGCTTGCCTATGGTTCTGGTAGTGGAACGAGTCTTCTCGGATAAAGATTATAAACCGTAGGCCCAGTGTACACAATTTGGCTTGTGTGCGCTTAAAAGAACATAGTTCATCTTTCGTGACGAGTAGGGGGTTACCTGGGTGTACTTTAAGAATCTTACAATTTTGTTAATAACAATTAATGTTAATAATATTAACATAATACTCATTTCATTCTGCAGAATCCACGAAATAGCATTCTGTTATACGGTTATTGAACGCAACAACAGGGCCATTATTCCAGTAGTGACACAGACCCAATGCGGAACATCAACTCAGCTGACGAATATGAACCCGCTAGATTCATTTTTTCCATTTGATCCTTACATCCTTCACATGTAAGTTATTTAATTTTTTTTTTATCAGTTCTATTGAAATAAGAAATTTAACCTGATATACTATAAGAGAACTTATACCCTTTTCACACTAAAAGAATATCTTTAAAATTTTAGTAGGTAACAACTTTGATCTTCCGAAATGTTTTCTTTGTTTTACATACACATCAATTTAAAATCTTGGGAGAATAGCAATAGGCCTTAGATATCTAATGTATCTTATTTATTCTTTTTTATTAAACTTTATTTACCGAGGGTAACCCAAAACAGCAGTTAGCTGACAATCGTGGTGCCCTTACAACAAAATACAACGCAAAGACAAAGTTAACAAATAAAAGGCCAATATACAACAATTTATTAAAATAGGCCTATTAAAATTCAATTAAACATAGTGTATTTTAAAGCATTATGTTCATTTATGTCTAAATATTTTTCTTTTGACATGAATTTTGATTAAGGTCTGCAACCTTGATAGAACCACTGTATCAACTATGGGAGGGCCAGCAGGTTGAAGACCAGCAGTCTTCTTCCGAGGTTAGTTTTTCGTATTATGTTTTACAATATAAACACATATTGAGGCCAACTCAGACAGCATTGTACAAAGCAGCTCGACATAATAGGCATGAATAGTCTTGGGTCATCATGAGATTATTAAACTTGTGATATCCTGATGTAGACTCGCCACCAACGAGAAAGTTTATTTAGAAATGGAATAAGCGACTTGTAAAAAACTGAATGCAGGTACCAGGATGCCAAAAAAATGACGTAATCTTATATTCTGCATTTGGATAAGTAGGTGGACCGGAAAAAAAATTTCAACCAATAACAATGTTCACATTTTCGGAGATACGAAACTGAGTCACTTGCATTGAGTAGTTATGTATGGCTAAAAAATAGTCCTCCCTAATAAAATGGACCTAAATTATTTAGAATAGATGCTAGTAAGACTGGTGTGGGCACTGGCAAAAACAATTAAGCTTTGGCTGGATGGAATACCATTACACACACAACATCGCTTTCTAGAAGGATGGCGCAGGCCCCTGGAGTCTAGTAGTAGTAGGCCTAGTAGAGGCTTGACTTATTTTGAAGTTCTTACTTAATATTACAGAACAACTCGACCTTTGGAATTCGCAACGCATCAAAATTACAACTCTTGCCCTGCCTGTTGGGGGATTGCTCTGCCGTCAAGAAAATCCTAGCGCTGCCACTCTGTAGAACTGTTTATTTATTATACAATATTTTCAGAAGGTAACTCTTACAGCACAAAGAGTACCTTCTGAAAATATTGTATAATAAATAAACAGTTCTACAAATAAAAGGTACATGATGTAGTATGCATCTTTAAGAATACAGTCGTTAGTGTTTTAATTATATCATCTTGATCACTACAAAGGCACAGACAAAACAGTTGGTGCCTGTTACACAAAGAAAGAAAGTACCGACAAGCTAATTTTTCCTAGTAGTGTATGTCTCTGTTAAAGCTTCTAGTGAGGGGAAAAAATTGTAAATATTCCTTTTTACTACTTTGGGAATGAGGGTCTGTGTTTAATAATAATAATAATAATAATAATAATAATAGTTGGGTTTGTAGAGCGCATCATTCGAAAAAGCCTCTATGCGCTTGGTGATTGAGCTCTTTGAGTTTGACATTTTGAAAAAAGTTTATGTTATTTTATGGAACTAAAAAACCTACTCCTTTAAGAGCATTAAGCATTTAGCAGTATGGTCATCAATAATTTTGGACTCCTGATGGTCTATTCCTACTCTTTTTCATGCTGAGAAAGAAATTGTTTTTGGTTATGAAAAGAATCCAGCTTTTTTACATGAGTTTTAAACCAACATATTTGATGCATCTTCATCACTAAGCTGCAAGCTCCAATATGGAAAATCCCTTTCATGTATAACTGTCAGAAAAAAATGTAAACGACATTCTTTTTTCTATATTTCCTCGATATTTCATCGAAAGTGATTCAATGTTTTTTTGTAATGTTACAGGATGAGGATAATAAGGAGGAGGAGTGTTACTCATTGTATGCAGATAAAGAGAGTCTGCTGCCGCTGGGCATCACACCAACCGCTGCCATGTGTGTCTCTCCAGGCTTCAGATCTGCATCATTTGGAACTTGAAGCAAATGCATGACATCGGTCAGATCACAAATCAATTATTGTGATCACATCGCAATGATTTTGATGTGTTCTATATGCACCTATTGCAGAGGAGAATGCAACAGTTGTGATTACATCACAATAATTTTGATATGAAACAATGTGTCTGGTATTCGTGTACTGTATTACAAAAGCAGATTATAACAGTTGTGGCTGCATCACAATGATTTTGATGAGGATAAAACAATTCTGTTGGGTATGCATGTATTGCTTATAGCAGAATGTAACAATTGTGATCGCATCACAATGATTTTTATCAGGATGAAACAGTTTTTGATAAAGATAAATTAATTGTGTTTGGGACACACATATGGCAGAGGAGAATGCAACAATTGTAACTGCATCACAATTATTGAGATCATGATAAAAATAATTGTGCTTGTGATACGCATATGGCAAAGGAGAATGCAGTGTAATTGTGATCGCATCACAATGATTTTATCCGGATAAAAATGTTATGCTTATAATGCAACAGATCACATCAGGATAAAACAATTAGTTCGGTGTGCATACATTTCAGAGCAGAAGCCAAAGATTGTGATTGCATAACAATGATTTTGATCATAATGATTTTGATCACAATAAATAATTGTGTTTGGTACAGGTATATGCATATGGCAATTGTGATCGTATCACAATTATTTTGATCATGATAAAGAAATTGTGTTTGGGATACACATGGGAGAGCAGCATGCCACAATTGCCATGCAATGATTGTGAATAATTATAATAATAATAATAATAATAATAATAATGATAATAATAATAATGTAGATTTGCTTAGCGCCGGTATCCATCAAACTAGATGCTCATGGTACTTGATATGTGGGCTAGGACTAGTTGTTACACTTTTCAATAACTTTCTCCCTCTAAGGGTCACTTCATGTCCTCAGCAGCTGGTAAACCAGCACACTTTCATATGTCCACGACAAGGGGCCGAGTGGACCAATACACCGAGGTAACCCCCTCTACTTGTCTTGAAATGCACATGAACATTCGGGTACACAGGCCTACCGTTTATAGTCATTATTCGAGAATACCTGCTCCACCACCAGAACTATATAAGAGCGACCCGGCTGCAAACCCGTCCCGATATTGTTGGCTATAGGCTACAATGCCCCTGTCTTAACCTGCCATTTGACTTGTTGAAGATGCATTGATTGTGGCGAGAATACAACTATTGCAGTTTTGAAATTAGTTCAAGTGATGAAGGTAAAGCTGTCAGTCAGAGTGTCTGAAATATTTTGGTGTGTACAGGCTCTGCTTACAGCCCATGGGTACTACCGTTAAAGCCCCTTTTTATTAAAATTTAAAAAATGTTTTAAGTGGTTCGGAAATGTTTTAGAATGTATTATGCTCAAAGAATTATAAAAGAAGTTTTTCTTTTTTAGTACGATGAATTGTGGCTAACAGGGGCTTGGCCTGTCCAAATGAAAATCTGGGTGCATCAATTTTGCTTATGTTGCATAAGATAGTGAAGTGAATAGTTGGTAATAATATTTTATTTAATAGTACAACTCAAGATGAAAGAGACATGGTGGATATCTATTGTTTACATCTCCTTTTAAATCTTAAAAAAGAGGTAACAGTTGTACTGTCAAAACATGAAGTAACATTTCTGCTCACAAGATTATGATTCTAAAATTCTAAGCAAAATACTTGATAGTTTGAAGAAAAATATTTTTTTATTTTTGGGTGTATAAAATTATCCAATACCATTTTAATAAAATAAGTATTAAATTTCTTTCCAACAGCAAGCAGAGTAGATGCCAATTATAAGATAGAATTAACTCTGTGGTGATCTATGATGTCTCTATTATAAGCCTATAGCAGCGGTGGGCATAAAACTTGGTCGGATGGCCAAAGTGAATTTTTGATGTACACTAATGGCTTATACAAACTTAGATGTTTCCAGTGTGCTTCCAAATACCTTAATATGGACTTTTATGCTCGGATTTAATCTTCCTTTTTAAAGATAATCAGTGTTGGGCCATAATAGACATGGGGATTTGAGCCAGATTTTTGGTGGGCTGCACATATAGGGTTTTAAAATTGTTTTCGCAGACGCAACAAAATCATCATGGGGATGTTACGTTGCCTGCGGGCCACATTTAATCCACTTGTGGCCTAGAGAGAAAGTGGATTTTTTGTTGTTATGTTTACAAGATTTTAATTTTGTAAAGATTGGTATAAGGAAATTTTTTATTTTATTTTCCTAATCAATGTAGAATTTTTTTCAAATTTCTGAAATAATAATAATAAAAAAATATGCTTGTTTAAAGGTAGTTGCCAAGCTGACTGTTATGCCGGCATAGTAAATTAAAATGTATTTATTTGTCATTAATTCTTTTATTTATTTACTCATTCAGTGATGATTCTAGCATGTTTCTCACAGCAAGCTGAATCTTGTCCTCATAAATGAGACTTGCATTCCTAAATTCAGCATCAGTGACAAAAAATGAAAATTTACTTTTTAATGTATTCTTCCTTTATACATTGTAGGCTTTAAAATGATGGGTCATTTACTGAAATTGACTTAATATATTTGCCAATTTTATGAGTGAAAAAAATTACCATGGTTTTTCTGTACTAAAATATACAATACTGCCTGCTAATTACTCGGTATGCTGGTTTTGAAATGGCAAGCCTCAAATATACAGCAAATGGTATATGAATTAGGCATCAATGTGATGGGTGCATATAGGTAAACCGATGAAGTACCAAGTTGATGTATAACAAAATGTGTGGCCCCAATGGCCCCCTTAGGCCTGCAGGGAGCCTGGTGCTTGGCCCCATGAGAGCCTAGGGGGGTTATTCCACGCTGCTGTTTCTGTATACCATTTCATAGTTACCATTGTTAGCACTGCTACAGTATTTGGATGATGAATAAAATCATTCACTCACTATATAAAAGATTCTAAATTATTATTTCATTCATATATTGTATATTGTGACACAGTGAAGCAGAAAAAACACCATAATTAGTGTCCACATTTCTTCTGATAAGTAAAGTATTTTGATACATCACTTTTATAGTTTGACATTGTGCAAACATTTAGGAATGGATCCCAAAAGACATTACAAATTTTGATTGCACAATATGAACAAGTAGATAAATAATGATAACATTGCTCAAAAATTGTATCAAGCAAAATGAAATGAAATGAGACAAAATGTTGCTGTTTTCAGTTGTATAAACATTTTGTTGAAGTGCTATGCTTGATATGATTATAACATCATATCATTATTATTTATCTGTTTGTTGGAAACAATGGCTGGATCTCGGTAGAGATACAAATTTGATATGCAACAGTTAAAATGTAAGTAATCAACAGGAAGTACTGTAAAACCAATGCTTTTGGACAACACTACTCCTTAATCAGTGGCGAGTGAGTTAGGGTCCAGATAGTATAGTGAAAAGTCCGGAAAGAATGGATAGGCTACATATTTCACTGATGAACTAATTTGCTATACAAATAACACACTTTTTTTACAATGGGTCTTCAATTACATCCAGCGTCTTGCTGGCTCTGTGCTGACCTGATGATGCATGACCAGGAAATAGTTCCTGGTATGACTATAAAGTCATGTTCCTAATTCAATTCCAATTCAAAGCATATACCTCTTTACCATGTGTCTGTTCCAGTCAGCAACTGCTATAATATTTATCATTATCAACTATTTAAATATTTGTATCCTCAATTAGTTTATTACATTTTATAGGGTTAATTAGGTTCATGTTTGATTATCGGTAATCAGGCAATATGACCTTAACCATGGAGAAAATAAAATAGAAGGAGTAACAGCAACTAAAGATCAAAGGTACAAACCTCCCCGCCGACAGCATCTGTTATCTCGTTAATGAAATAATTATCAGTATATTACGCAACACCTATTAGCTGCAAGTCGTGAAATACCGAGAATATCGCATGCGCAATAGAAGCAGACCGTGTTGAGTGACGTCAGGCATTTGACCCTTGGCTTCTTTCCTTTCTTGTAATAGCAGCGACCCGCGAACGACCACGAAGTCTAGATAACAATAATATATAATTTCCCTAACTGTTTTTAAATGCTAGAACATGGATTTATATGAATTAGAAGACGATTTGGATTACAAAATTCTAGAAGAATTGAGTGTAGTGGATGAAGCAGCAGAGGACCAAGAAAATGGTACTTATTTTTTTTTCTTACGTTGACGGGAAGTGTGTGGGGTGTCAAGCTGGATCATAAAGTGATCGCGGCGACGGTGTAGGCCTAGGCCTTGGCTTTTAGGCCAGGCCCAGGCCTAGCTTTGTCGATGGTGATGTTCACATACTTTGTAGGCTAGCTATTATTAATCCTTACAAATATCAACCAATACACAACTAATCAATTACTTTTTAATATTTCCCAAATCAAACCTAGGTCTAGGCTAGCCCAAATACATTATTAGGCTTAGCCAAGCTCTGGGCTAGGCCTAGGTAAATAATTTTAAACATCGTAGGCCTAAAAACAATTTGCGACGGCGTACAGCCGTTTCTAGGCCAAGCTTTGTCGACGGCGACGATCACATGATTTTGTGGGCTAGTTGTTATGCCATAAATATATCAGCAAATGTCGATTTCACACACAGAAATAAATACATTATTTTTTTGATTAACCCTATCCTCTAATTTAGAGTCTGAATAACCCATGGTATTAATTGTTTACAAAATCCTATTACTTTTTACATTATTTAAGGTGTTGTTGTAGCAGATATACAGCAAGATGCAACAAAGGATGTGACTGCCAATGACAAAGATTCAAGGAAAAAGAAAATGACTAACAAATCTCGGACCAAAAAAATAAGTAAGTAAAGTATTGTTTTTGTAAATTGTACACATAATGCGTTTATTATCTACACATAAAATGTTCATGGAAATCATTTGATATATTATTTTAAAGAAGTATAGCTTAGTTTCCTCCATGGTGTATCAGTTAAAATTGTGAAGTCAAATGGATAAGAAATCTAAAACCTTTACGTATATAAATTTTTTTTTATAACACAGATAAAATTCCTCCATGACAATAGCTGCATCATGTTTTTTTCAGCTTGTCCGTCTGTTTTGTGTTTTTATTGTGATAGACCATGGATAAGACAGTGATTACAATATTTAAATGGAAATTGTTTTTACTGTTTTGTGTTTTTATTGTGATAGACCATGAATAAAACATAGTGATTACAATATTTAAATGGTTTTATTGTGATAGACCATGGATAAGACAGTGATTACAATATTTAAATGGAAATTGTTTTTACTGTTTTGTGTTTTTATTGTGATAGACCATGAATAAAACATAGTGATTACAATATTTAAATGGAAATTGTTTTTACTTTTAGGTATAGATCGTCCAGCAGGAAAGTTCACGGAGGACAACATGTTGATGAAGGTAAAGGACTATGTCACATCTGCTTTCAAGTTATTGGTAGAGGACCCTGTCTACAACAATAAGCGGTATCCAATAGCAAAGCGTGTTATGTCATTGGTGAAGGAACTCGAGAAATGTTCAGAATCCGAAATTTATCAGAATTTCTGGGTGAATTGTGCTAAAATGATATGGCAAGTGATAATGGCTGGAAATGCGAAGAAATTGAAACCAGGGGCCGATGAGAAAATGTGTCAGGCATTTCATCAATATACCATTGCAAGTGTAGGTAGATGGGTCAGTCTGCTGGTTGAGTTGGAAATTGATGCAAAGGGCCACCATGTTAAGAGCATGAACCAATTTTTGCAAAGAACATTGTTAAGGTTAATTCTAGCTGACAAAAACAAGGTTGATGTTCCTGAATATAATGTGAAAGAATGTCCTGAGCTTGATAAGCACACGGAACAAGTTATAAGATATGTTTCTGGATATATACCGTACGTGTTAGTTAAACGATTCAAAAAGGGAAAAAGCCAAACAGCCAAGGTCTACTGTGAAGTGCTTTCACAATGGCAAGTTAAGAGCGATAGCGCAACACATACTTTCCTCAGTTACTCGAGGGAGTGGATCGATCGTCAAAATAGATCAGGATTATTCACAGTCAATGATGATGTGTTTCTATTTTTTCGAAATGTCGAATTTGAGACAAGGAAACATTTGACTGTAAATCAGCTTAGCTCAATGAGTGAAATCGATTATCTGGATGTGATGTTTCAGAAAGTTGTTGAAAATAAAATTATACAAACATACTGGTGTAAACTCACAAGAGAGAGTCTTGGTGATAATGCCTCAAAACAACTACTTGACATAATCATAAAGTATTGGATAAAAATAAGGGCTAATGCATCTGTCTCTTATACACATCTAGATGTGTATAAGAGACAGGCTTGACTCTGGTCCTGTACTCAATGGGCTATGGGATATTTACTGAATTACGATCTCTTAACATATTATCATTATT
>NW_022748202.1:611474-613762 GCF_011630105.1 Anneissia japonica | reverse complement strand
GTATGACCGCAGTACGGTGCATTGTGTGCCCAGCTTTAACAGTGTTTTCCATAACAGAATATTAATGATGTTCTTTTGTTTCAGACGTAAATGAGTGCGTAAGCATGCCCTGCAAGAATGGTGGGACATGTCGTGATGATGTGAATGGATACACTTGTCAATCTGTCTCTTATACACATCTAGATGTGTATAAGAGACAGGGCCTAAACCTAAATATAGACAAATTACATGGAAGGGTTTTTATTGATATTGTATTTATAGATCTGTGTTTTTACACAAACTAAAAAATAGGTTCCTAAATGGTGAAATTTCTAGTAAAGTTGTGAAATTAACAATTTTTGTATTACCTTTTATTTTTTTGTTATTATGATAGTGAATAAAAGCCAGTCGGGCATAATAGTTTGCAATTTAAAAGGGCGGATGCTTATAGTATATGGTTTACTCCTCACTTTGACTGGAAACAAGAAAATGAAATCTTTGACATTGGTCTGCTCAGGCCTAGGCCTACTTGCGATCGTTCTAATATGGCAGGCTGAAGCCGCTGCATCTGGTGAGTAAGCGTAATGATCCTTTTGGTGTTCGATTTGTTAACTGTATTCCAAGTTAAATTAATGATACAAATACGTCTGTGAGTTCTTATTTTCATTGCATTTAAATTGCTATAAATCCTTCGGTTCTAGTAAATTTTTGGATAAAAATGAACAAATTTTTAAAGTAACCGTGTTTGAAAAAAACAAATCCAATTTTACAAGTATCAGTACATTTTGCAAATACTTTAGTCACAATATCTACAAGAAAAATTTGCTATGTTTTGCAGTCATTATTGTTAAGGCCTATTTGTGGCACTATGTTGTTTAACATTTCCAATATTAATATTTATAAATTAGGCAAAACTTTTTTATTCCATGTTTCGCATACTTATTTTTTTAAAGATTATCGGAGGAGGGCGGAATAAAAAAAAAAAAAATTGTTTTCTTATTTAGCAAATAGGTTTGCCAAATTATCCAGATGGAGGAGAAAATAAAAATAAAATTTTATTAGTGAATATGTAAAAAAGGATGGTTAAATGCTTCAAATTTATATAATTAGGAAGAAATGTACATCTTAGAACTCAGAACTCAGATTGTTTTATTAGATCAAAAATTACAACAAATATTCTTGACATAATTAAATTATAACAAATATTCTTGATATAAATAAATCTTTGGAGATTTAAAGGCAGCGGAGGGCGTAATAATAATATAATTTTTCTGAAATTTCCACTTTTTCGGGTCGGCGGGTGTGCTAATTGGCCAAAAATAAAATTTTATTTTTATTCGAAATCGTCAATGTTTAAACATGGTATAAAAAAAGTCTTACCTTATTTTGTTTAAATTGTGTATTTATTAATTTCTAAAAATTTACTTGTTTAATATTTGAAAAAATTTGAAACCCTTCTCAGTCTTAACACCCCGGGGCGTTTATTCCAATTAATATGGTATTATATGTGTCTGTTTTTTTAACATCTTTTATTATACTTGTAGTTTCGCCGTTATGCCCTATTACTGATAATCCATGTGTGAATGGGGCAAACTGTATTGGTGAGGGCGGTAGTGGATCATACACATGCAAGTGTCCGTATGGTTGTACTGGGAAGAATTGTGCAGTTTCTAGTGGTAAGATTTTGACAAATAGAAACTGTTCCTTCATTTATATTTGTATGCAAATTTTCTACATAATGTACTTTAAATGACAGCCAGTCGTAATATGCATATGTGAATTAGAATAATGACTTTTCTAAATTTAAACAAGTCAAAAATAAGACAGCGCTGAGACCTACTGTAATCTTTCTGTTATTTATTAAAACATAACAGAAAAGAGTCTGACAAGAAAAGACATTTATACTCAACCTCCACCAGGACTCATACCAATATATTTTGCATGACAAGTACATCCTTCTTTAAAAAGGGGTGTATATAACTCAGTATTTATGATGCTTAAAGGGCCTTACATAATAGGCATAAATAAGTGCTTTCATTTTGAGACTTCACAAAAGCCAGTTGTATGCATCACTGGAACATCACATAATAAGAAACTCAACATTTGTTTTTTTAAGGACAAAACTGCGGTAGTAACTACTTCGATGCACCAGATTATTTTACTTCACCAAACTTCCCCAGTGAATACGATTGTGAACTAAATTGTCTCTATCTGATACGTATCTATCGTGCCCACTCAATAACGTTCACAGTTCATTACTTTGATATTGAAGTAAGTATTACCTTGTTTATTTATCATATAATTATCCA
>NW_022748202.1:606710-611458 GCF_011630105.1 Anneissia japonica | reverse complement strand
CTCCCCCCCCCCCCCCATTGACCCTTAATTAACGTGGTGCCTCCTTGGAGACTCAATAGGGAAATGTTGATTTGCGCCATGAGGCAACGCTAAAACAGAATCACTTGTGTGACCGCCCTACGTTCCCTGCACAGCTAGATTTGGCCAAATTGCGTCATAGAATCCACGTGACAAGGAGAACTACTTTACGCATTCTCACATGCACAGATGACTTCTTCAGAACCATGGGCGAGCCTGCTGTTTGATCCGGAGCCGATAATTTTATGGTACGTTTTGGTGCCGCCGTTTTAACTGCTCAGCAATTCAACTCCATTATGGAAAGCATTATGAAATAAAATTGTGTGAAGTGTGTATAGAGAATATTACTGGAATATTATTTCAGGTTGATGTAGAAAAAATAAGCATTTTAACATTAAATCGGCATTTCACTCTTGGTTTGGTTTTGTGTTATACCAGTGGTGTATAAAGCATAAATACAGTATGCCAGACTTGTGTCCTCTATGTTATAGCTTATTGTTTTTCTCTGCAGTTTATGACAGATGTTTTGTACTATGGACCTGGCTGTTCAGTAGATTATGACTCACCAGACTTGAAGCAAATTAGAAACGATAGTAACACTCATGTCCCATTCACATTTTCCGTTCAAGGGAGTGACGTGTGGTTCGTCTTTGTGACTGGAAATATCAGACATATTGGTTTTAATATTTCGTTTGTTGCAGGTAAAGTAAAATGAAATTTTATATATATATTTCAAATGATAATTGGATATTAAAATACTTTTATTCTAAGTTTTTATTTGAAAGCTAATACTTTGAATAAGTATATGATGTAAGCTATTCAATTTTTAATGTTAATAGTCTGACAGATGTCGTCCCAAATATCTTGGAAGTGGTCCAGTTTGGTGAATCCCCCGGGAAAATACAACAATTTAGGGTTTTTTTTAATTCCCAGACAACCCCCCCCCCCCACACACACACTCATGCAGACCCTCCTCTTTGACTGAGTTGGTTACATAACCATTGCCATTGACATAGTATTTCTTCCCACAGACATTATCTTTAATAAAAAATTATAAAAACTTGAATATCTGCAATATTACTGATCAGAACTATTAATGATAATTATTCATCATTTGTAGACACCAGTGAGTGTTTTATAAGCAATCCTTGTCAGAATGGTGGAACATGTACTGAATGTGTGAATGGATACACTTGTCAATGTCCACCTGGGTGGACGGGACGCAATTGTACAGATAGTAAGTAATCACATTGATAAATTGATATTTTTAGTATTACAGTCATATAACACTAAAAAATAACATTCACTATAAGTCACTGGTTTCATAATGCTCATATTATATAAGTAAGAATTTACCATTGGTTCATAAAATTATTTATAGCAATTATCCATGCAAATTTTTGCATGGATCATTGGATGAGTATCAAAATACACATCCACTATTTATTGTTTTTATCTTATAATTCATAAGTGTATAAATATAAGAGTTGATAAATTAGAAAATTATTGTTAATTTGATCGCCTTTTTCGCAATTAATATGATTCTTTTGTTTCCAGATGTTAATAAATGTACAAGCCACCCATGTCGTAATATGGGAGTGTGCAATAATCAGGTTAACGGGTATTTTTGTGTGTGTATGGCAGGCTATGTCGGCGTTCATTGCGAAGCCAGTAAGTTGTAATCATTAATTCACTGGGTGAACTGTTTTATCAGTGGCGTAGCTAGGGCGAGTCAAGGGAGGGGCACGTGCCCCGGGCGCCAGGTTTTCAAGGGGGGGAGGGTGCTGAAATGGGAGAATGATCGTAAAAAAAATACCACTTTTTAGAAAAGCATGACAAAATTTATCTGTCGTCAGGCATGAATATTTTCCAGATAATAATAACAATCAGAATCGATTTAATAAGCCTTTGAACGTGTCAAAAATTAAAGCCTATACAACCAATATCAATTTATTTCACAATATTATAATTATAATTGAGGGGAAGTTGGGGGGGGGGCGCAATTTTCTACTCTTTCCCCCGGCCGCCAAAACCTCTATTTTTATTAGTTGTGCAATTTGTAAGTGTATGGATTGCGGTTTTTGGTACCAAGTACACGTTTAATTTTTCAACATGTAACCATTAAAAAATTGCAATATTTTCAGAAATAAAACTTGGAAGGTTAATTTACAGTTCAAATTCAAATAACAGTTGACTTATATAGTATAATGTAGAGACGTCTACACTGAACAATATTATCTCTTGTTATAGGTGCATATACACAGGTCCCTGCGGAAAAATTCAGTAACGTTGCAGCTTTAATCGTCCACTTGTACTGTACTTCTAGGTGCGAAAACAACTGTTGATAAATCACTTTTCCTAAGTACATTAGCAAAATGCACAGCATTCCATATGGAATAATGTAGCACCACGACGTGAGCGCATAAGATCGTTATTAATTACGTTCTCTTCAGACAGGCACTGACTATCAGCAGACAGTGTCTCGTCGTCTTGCTCTCACAGGGAGCGAAGTCGGTTTTTTTGGCCGACAGTTGTATGACCGCAGTACGGTGCATTGTGTGCCCAGCTTTAACAGTGTTTTCCATAACAGAATATTAATGATGTTCTTTTGTTTCAGACGTAAATGAGTGCGTAAGCATGCCCTGCAAGAATGGTGGGACATGTCGTGATGATGTGAATGGATACACTTGTCAATGTCCACCTGGCTGCAGAGGTCCTGATTGTGAAGACAGTAAGCATTCATTAATTGATATCATTTAGTCACAGCATTAAGTTAACACAATAAATTACTATTACATTAAGCAACATAAGTCCATGCATAATTTTACAGAAATGTCAATGGACGCATGAAACTAAAATGATACACTCCAAATTTTCTATTAGAATAATGTTTCTTTAAAATATTGCCTGTGCTTGTTAATTTTTTAAATTGGCTTTAATTATTTAAGTTGGCTTATGAATCTATGATGCGATGGAAGCAGTGCGTACCTACCAGCCAGCAACTAATGGACGAGAATTAAAATATACTTAAAAATTGAAAAATGTATATTTAAAGTAATAAAATACCAAATTGATGTATAATGAAGCATAATTCTTTTATTACCTGGTATTAATAGTTGTAGTATTATAGTAGTAGTAGCAGTAGCAGCAGCAGTAGCAGTAGAAACAGCAGCTGCAGCTGTAGTAGTATAGTGACAGTGATGGTGACAGGACAACAAAGTTGGTAATGGATAAATATTTCATAAATGTGGCAAAGACAAGCCAAACCATTCACTCGTCGCAAATCGTGTTTCAGGGAAAATGGCCAAAACATGCTAAAATGTCAAATTTTTAAAAATCTATTTTACTGCACTAAACTAACCTTTATATAACTACACACTATCCTATGCTGTTATTTTCCCCATTTTCAATGTTAAAACTATGTAGGATGATTTCTCATATATTGTTCTTTAAACAGCTGTGTGGTTAAACGCTTGTAACTTCATAATGAAATGTCCAATTTGAATGATTCTTTTTACCATTTTATAGCTATTATTTTACTCTCAGTACTGTATTATCAACTCAAAATCGATTTTGCGACAAGTGACTGGTTTGGCTTGTCTTTGCCACAAATAAAATTAATTCATTAATCAGTATATTATGAATGTAATATTAAATTTTATCATTTTTTTCTAGATGTTAATGAATGTGATAGCACCCCGTGTCGAAATCGGGGTATATGTGTTGATTTGGTTAATAGTTATTTTTGTAACTGTCCTGCTGGTTATGAAGGGGTTAACTGTGAAATATGTCTTGGTAAGCCAGTTGCCTTTTCCAGTTGTTTAATTTTTTATTACATTGGAAAACTTTGTATTAACATTAATTCAGTGTTATCTTATTATTATTTTCATTACTATTATTTATTATTTACATGTATGAAGCCAACTAAAATTATTACAAGTTTATATATGTATGTTTCATAATAATTTTTATTGTTAGTTCCTATGCATGTAATGCAATAGGAACTATTGTAATCACTCTTGCTATTTCCTATGTTTTTTATTGTGTGTAGTGTGTATGTGTGTGTGTAGACATTTATGCAAATACGCATGCGTCAAAGAAAAGTTTTCCGACATTTTGTTTTACATCGCGATGCGAAGATCGATGTGAAGTTTCTGCAGAGTTCAGTCAGGGCTCACGCTAACCGACCGGAATGTCGGCATGGATGAAACTATTTTGGTTTTACGGCAAAAAAATCATCTGCTGTAGGCATAGGTATTTTGAAGAAGGCCTAAAATAAAACTAAAATGTTTTATACTTGCTGAAATACATCGTTTCTTCATTTAGATCTCCATTTTTCACTTAGTCCATATCCCCATGCAAACGTTTGTTTCTGTTGTATACGTATGAGTAGTCATATGAAGGTACTACAGTATATCCCCGACAGTTGGCTGTGCAGCAATGTACCCTTTGAAGGCAGCCGACTGTCGGGTACATAACGACTATCTAGCTTTCCACAAAAACATGAGGCCTAAGCTAGGCCTAGTTCAGTATTACTGCGATGCAAGGGTAAGCCTAGTTAGATCGTTTAATCAATGATATCGTGTTATCGTCGAATACAATTAAATAATGTGTGTAATATTTAAGAATGCACCACGTGGGTCGCTTTCTTTGTTATGCGGTTGTAGTGTAGTATACGTAGCAGAGTGACGACAGCAAGCTAAGCCTAGCCCAGGGCATAGATCGTGTAC